>NC_140130.1:28293141-28485641 GCF_964035555.1 Netta rufina | reverse complement strand
CAGCGGGAAAGCAAACAAGCTGGCAAAGGATGAGAAAAAAAAACGAAGAGCTATTGTACAGCGTTGCCCACTGTGTTTTCTCTCTCCCTCCCCACTCCCCCCTCCTCACACAAATATATGTCTTTATTTTTATTTGGGGTGGGGGTGGAGGTAGGCAGCTCGGGACAGGAAATATCACCGAAGGATGTGATGCTTTAGGGGTTTAGGAGTGCATTCTTATCCTCCTTACCAGGGAACTTTCTTGTAACTTGGTGCTGCTTGGCTGGAGAGCGGTGCTAGCACAGCAACCTCTCTTGCATACAGTCTCTTTCAATAATGTAAACACCTCAGCGCCTTTCGTACGTGGAGCTTTCAAATTTAAGGTCAATATTTACAGTTTGGATTTTTACGGGTACCCATCAACATCGGAACACACCTCTTCCTACCAGGATGGTTAATAGGCTTGCTTTCTCTGCCTCTCTCTCTGCTTCCCCAGCACGACCACATCAGCACTAGTATCAAATTAACTCTCCGACTTTGAAACTTATTGATCTGCTATTAAGACACCAGTGAACCTGATGAAATGAGTGCTGTAGGTGCAGTCAAGACTTCAAAGTGTCACACAGCCACATAAAACAAGCGCCTTTGATCCTAACTCCGATCTGCTGAGGGTTTAAAGCCCAATTCTCCCTAAGCTGCCCTTCTCACTCGTCATGTCTGATGTCTCACCAACCAGTGACTTGATAATGTTAATAATGCAAATTTTAGCAAATGATTTTTACAATGGCAAAATTAATTATATGAATTTATGCTTCTTTCTGTGTCGATGTCTGATCTACAAAAAAAATATAATTGTAGCTATTACACTCGCAACAGCAACTACGTGCACATCAGGTTTTAGAACTGTATTACTGCCTCTCCCTCTCAGCTTCACAGTGTCTCATTTTGTTCCTAAAACTATAATTATTTATTATAAATTAACCTTAGATTGGGTTTAAGAGAGCTGAGAGAATTCTATCCAAAGTCCCCTATTGCTACGTATGCATTATTAAAGAAAAGCCACCTCCATGCTTTATCTGTCCCTTTTTCTCGCTCTTTGTCACTCGCTCTCTCCCAATTTCTTTTCCATGTTCATTCCACATAGACTCATGCAATGCATTTGCACAGATTATTTCACAAACAACTGCATCTCTGAAACCGCACCAACTAACAATAAGGTTTTCCTAGATTTATGAAGGGCAGAATGAAACAAGTTTCATGTTTAGGGATGGAACGTACATCAACCTGCAAAACTAAGAACAAAAAATCTACCCACAATAATTAAAATGTACAGTTTAAACAAAGATACTAGATGATAACATTCTGCTTTAACAGAAACTGATTATTTCCCTCATTAATAAAAATATTTTATAAACATTTTTTTGAATCTTCACCTGAATTTGTCAACAAGCACCCAGTGTTTTAATAAACATTTATCTGCAAACATCAATAATTCTGTTTCCAGCTGAGGGAGGTTCTCACAAAACCTGTTACAGAAGTTTCCCGACTGCATTTCTGATTTAAGAATCATACAAACGCTCAATCAGCTTACCCACGTTGTGTGCAAACACAAGCTATCCTCCTCCTCCTGAACACTGTGCTTAGGCTTTTTTCTTTTCTTTTTCTTTTCCTTTTTTTTTTTTCTTTCTTTCTTTTTCCTTTCTTCTTCTTCTTCTTCCTTTTTTATTTTTAAGACAGAATTTGCTAGGCTATCTTATCTGCTGTATATGATTTCAAGCATCTTATATATCACCTGAAAAATCCACGTTACCTATTACATTTTCAGGTACGTAGATGCAACCATTTTTATATATTTAAGTTCAAAGACTTAGCTCAGTTCTGTGCTTCCGACTAAGCAAAAAAGCAAATAGGAACACTAAATTTGCCTCTTCCTTTCTACTTTGAGACATAAGCGTGGTAGCATCTTTGGATACACACGCAAAGTTGAAAAGAAATGATATTTTAATTGAATCCTCTGCATCAAAATATTTTTGATAATTCAATCAGTGCATTCTCTCAATTTTACTTTAATAAAATTTAGATAGTAATATCTTTTGTGGATTTTTTTTTTAATGTTGATACTCACTTAACCTACTTGCAATTCTAAAGAAGTCAACACTTGATTGTGACAATGTTCAAAAGAATTTCCTATGCCACAAGCACAGTAAAAACTTTCACCAATTAGTGCAGGAAAAAAGGAGGGAAAAGCCAGAGCGCTGGTGCTCAAAGAGCCAGGCCTTGCGGCAAAGCTGTCATGTCGAGTGGATTGATCAACAGGACCGCAATTTCTAATGGCATGTTGTCATGAAAAGTCAGCCACGGGGAGCCACCTGCTTTACTCCTCATAGACAGCTAGGGAAAGGAAAGGGAGAAAAAAACCCGCTCCGTACCTAGTTCTGCCAGTCCCTTTTGCTAACAATTTTTGGTAAGGGTCTCCTGATTTTTATTCAGTAGGAATATGTCAAATCTCCAACTGTATTATCCAGACTCTGAGATAAGAGTCACGGAGAAGGCTGATGCTCTTTTTGGGGGGAGGGAGAGGGAAAAGAGGATGAAAAAAATTATCTCTATCCCCCAAATACTTCTCAGATCAGAAAATACATCCGTCACATCTCTAAACCAACAAAGTTTGTCAACGGCTTACAACGTACATCTAAGACATTCTGCAAGTCGAGACCAACACAGAGCGTAGACCTTCTGTACGTGGCTTTATTTCAGCACCACCTTTCTTCACCCTCACCGAATCAGAAAAGCCCACAATTGACATAACGTTATTTCCTTTGTTTCAATTTGGTTTACTTCTCACTTTTAGGATCAGCTTAATTACCCTAAGATCACAGCATCGTTCTGTCCTGGAACCCAATCTTAGCTGACATGGCCAACGTAACAGCTTCCCTGTTTTGCCGTTGGAATTATTTTCTTGTGCTTGATGGAACATAATTAATACTTCAAGAATTTCCACAAACTTACCATTTAATAACAACACCAAACAGTCTGTCTTAATCACTCTCCAGGAATGTGCTAGTGTTGTCCTAACCCATGGCTCTGATTCTCATCGCTCACGAAAAATTGAGATTTCCCTCTTTTCGTACATACAAAAGCCAAATATATTACTCGCAGAATGTACTGTGATTGCCGAAGTAATTAAAGCCTAGTTAAAAATACACTCCAACACTGTGCTACAAGGCAAAATGGAAACATTGGACTTGGACAGATCTCTTCGGAAACCTCTTACAATTTTTCAACCCTTTTTTAAACGTAAGCTTTCATTGATTGGAACGGACATTTAGTTTTGTTTCGTTTGTGCAAAAGATCTCACGTTTCATACCTGTTTGCTTAGAAGGGTCCAAAACAAAACTGGAATGTGCACTAACTGCTAATTTCAGTGATTTTTTTTGAAACAAAACAGAAAATTTGGGGGGAAAAATCCATCATCCCTCATCTATGTACAAAAGAAAAAAAGTCAAATAAAAGTTAAAGAACTTTTAAGTTCATGAAACCAAACCCCACTTGGCATGCAAATCACGTACTGTAACCTTTTATCGGCGCAGCCTCTGGTCTCATCAGTCGATGAAATTCTCAGCCCGCGGCAACAGCTTAGCCGAGGGACGCAGACCAATGAGAAAATATTCATTGTGTTAGCATTTCAAATGGCGAGAAAGGAAGAAGAAGCGCTAACTGATCACTGCCCGTGGAATTAATTGGATATTCCAAGAATAATGTCTCTCACTGAAGATCCTTGGAGGCTGAACGCTAGTAGAGACCACATTTTGTGCGGCGCCTTCAAAAAGAGACCGCTTGGGGGTAGTGGACATATTAGGGTTTTAGCGCATTTCCCTAAAGGCCAGAAAATAATCAGATGCACTGAACCAAACTCGGCTAATCCATTCCATAATTATACACACAAATCCAATAAACTTTGTCACATTACTGGAAAATTAAACTATTACAGTGAAGCCTCTTGCTACTTTGAAAAAGTTTGAATTCCCGTTTTACCCAAAAAAATGAAAGGGGGAAAAAACCACCATGGTGAAACCAGAAGTTTTGGAGGTTGTACATGCCCACGTATACACGCTCACATACATGCACACACACTGGATCCCAGAGTAAGAGTAATGCTTAGCTGTAGTCTTCTGTTATGTTTAAAGCTCAGGTAGGTGTCCCACAGCTTCCTTCCTTTATATGGAGGGGATTTACGTTTCAGCTTTATTGCACGTAGCCCAAGCATATGCAATGACCCTGTCCAATATTAGTATAGCTTTCCTTAAGACACATCGTAATCTAACCTTTTCAAGACTCTTTTGCTTTCAGACTCAAAACAGCATAAAAAATGAGCATTGTTGTGGAGCACTGAGAGATTGAACTAAGACTCGGGCTTGGTCCAAAGCAGTAGCCCTCTGGATAAACAGCTGCTTGTGCAACTAAATAAGCTCCATAGACCAAAAGGTAAAAGAGGAAGAAAAAAAAAAAAAAAAAGACAAGGAAAAAAAAAAAAAAAAAAGGAAGAGGAAAAAATCTGAGATTAGGAACCTTCCCAAATGTTGCATCTTTCCTATCGACCGCTGGCCTAGCGTGAGGTGTCAATTTTGACTCCAAAGAGAGCACACGAATTCGCAGCGGTCCCATTATGCGGTCTCTGCGCTCATTGTAAATTCTGTCAACGAAGTCAATCTTATTAACTTCCGCACTGGTTCACACATGACATTTTCTTCAATTTTCTTGCTGACATCAAAAACATCAATTAGCAGCCCGAAAATAGGAAGGAACGAATGACAGAGCCTGATAACGTCAACTATTTGAAGCCAAGGGTAAATCTATTCTCCAGTTCTGAATGCGTTCATTACAATTGCATTTTCAAAGAAGACCTCCAAATAGCAAAGAAAATTAAATTTATCATCTAGAAATGCCTAGAAATTGTTTTTTTAATCCTATGTCTATCTCTCAATCCCAGAGTGTAATACAAAGTATCGCAATTCAGTTTTATGATAACATGCCACAACTTTAATAGAAAGTTTATAAAATATGCAGCCCTTGCCGTACTTCCTATCACATAACAACTACAAGGGTTGAGAAAATTTGTCCAACAGATTGTAGCGTTGCCTTGTCTGCTCCATCAGTTCTCATAGGCTGGCACAGCACTTACACACACACACACACACACACACCCGTGCTTGTGAAGAATTTATGAGCTATGTAAGACTCTAAAACCCCAGCAAGCACTACATTACTCGTGGGGGGGGGGGGAACGCGGGTGCCAGAGCTGCCTCCCATTTGCATTCACTCAACGCTTTTCATGTTTCAGAGAAAACAAACCCAGCTCCCCGCCCGTTAAAGCAAATGGAAAGTCCAACCAAAGACTTCACGCTAACTGTCAAGCGCGAGGCACATGCATTCAATCAGCTGCCAGAACTTCCGTTCACTGAACTCTCGCCCTCTTTTCATTTTATTGACATTTTCAGAAATAAATACATAAAAATAACCTCCCGGTAACACAGAAACAAGACACCCGTGTCAACACAACGGGGTCCATTTGCTGTGCTCAGCAACAAGTTTATGGAGAAAGATAAGTGTATTTAATACGAGTCAAAAAACGGAACACAATAAACCTGTTTTCGGCATCTTTTAAGAAGCCCTTGCCTTTATTTATTTATTTATTTCGCCGATGCGCCCGCTTTGTGAGCCATCGTTTCATGCTTGTATTACATCTCCTAGGGAGTGAATAAAAGCAAGTTTAGTAGCAACCAAAGACACTCACTCAGACTTAATGCAAACAGAAAGAGCAGCTACACCCTGATAAACAGATCACATTCCTTCAGCCCATTGATTTTTTGATCTTTTGACATTTTTTTAGTTGCTTCCATTCCCTTCCTTGTCTTTTCCTCAATGTCACAAAAGACAAAATGTCTCAGCAATTGATGGCAGGGGTATCTATTAGCTGTCAGCCCGCCTTTTTTTTTTTTCCCGGTGCTGGCTAAGAAAGTACAAAATAGGAGGCTGAGAACTGGCAAGGAAACAAATCATAGGAATCGTCTAATTTAATTGGCTAATCATATTCTGTTATTTTGGCTTTTCCACATCTGATCTCTCTGGGAAGCAGCTGGAAGGTGAAAGGGGGAAGGAATAAGGTTACGTCGAGCGGGTTTCTGTAATTTTTGTTGCTACGTGGAAACAAACTAGAGAAGACGGAGCGAAGAAAAGACAGCAGCACAACTCCTGGGAGGTTTGGTGAGGTGCCTCCGTCTCTCTTGCAACGTTTTCCTGCCCGTGCACAGAAACGAATCCAGAGCAGAAAGAGCTTGTCAGCTCAGGCACACTTGAGGGAATGCTGGAAATTAAACTAAAGCGGCTGATGCTCGAAAAACTTGTAAAATTATTTTACAACAGAAGAAAAAAATTGTGAGATATTCATGACTGATGGTAAACCTGGCTTTTTTTCTTTCTTTTTATTTTATTTTTTCTTTTTTCCCCAATTCAGAAATTCCACTTGGACATTTTACTGTTTGCAACAGCACTCACCAATAGTGATCAGAATGAAGGCAAATCAAAGCTTATGTTTATCTCCTGCAATTCAGCACAGATGACTGTAATCTATGCTTAAGAGATTTTTGGTCTAAGCAAACAAATTATCAGTTGGAAAGCATTTAAATTATTGAATATACAAAAGAAACACATTGAAACATACGATGAATCATTGCGTATTTAACAATAATATGTAGAATATAAAAATGTTCTAGGCAACCTAAAAATGATCAGAAGGTAATTATGTAAAAATTCTTAGTGAATATTTGTATTTGATGTTGAATGCAGACCCTGAAAAAAATCACCAGATAAACCATTTCTTTTGATTTTACAGTATTTCGTAAACTAAAAAAGCAAGTGGTACAAGAAAAATGAATTATTTTACAAGCAAACACACCAATGCCAATCTAGGAACAGCTCCTTTTCTCACACTGCTCTAAGCAGAGAAGGGAGATAAAAACATGACGAATTTGTCTTGCACCAGCTTTCTTCATTCTGTTTTGCAATAGGAATTTCTACAAATATGACTTTTCAGTTAGGCCCAAATCCTGATAATCAATTGCAAATGAGAGTTTTACCTGAAAAAGGATCTCTGAGATCTCTGACTGCTTTCAAACAAGTCTGCTGGGCTGCGGCGAGGGAAGAGGGGTTTGACTTTTTCATAAATGTATGTTTGTGACAAGAATTGTCTGATTTCTGTCAAGACAGCCTGACTTATTTTGACACTGAAACTGCATCCACTTGAAAGAATAAAGCAGAGTAAATTTGACTAAAAAGAAAGAAAAGGGTAGCATCTTTTAAGTGTAAAAGAATTACTCAAAAAATAATACTGAATGTTAAATTTTTTCTCCTAAAACCTAA
The DNA here is from genome assembly GCF_964035555.1 of Netta rufina. Classification (NCBI taxonomy): domain Eukaryota; kingdom Metazoa; phylum Chordata; class Aves; order Anseriformes; family Anatidae; genus Netta; species Netta rufina. The sequence goes on along the minus strand of NC_140130.1, from coordinate 28,478,243 downwards.
AAAACACTCCTGCATGCCAGGAATAAGCCTCCCTTCTCCCCATTTAAATAAGTTCAAGTTTCACTCAAACAAGCAAACACACACAGACTTGGAAATATGTTTATCAGATTAAAATATAAGGAGAAGAAACCTGGACAGCACATAGCTTAGCTCCAGAGAAAGCATACCTTAACTTCACTATTTACAAGGAAAATTATCAGTGGTCAGGTAAACCTGCATGCTTGAAGAGAAAGATTTTACAAAATACCTGTTCTATTTTTTTTTCCCCTTGTCATTTCCGACCAGAAATCCCCAAGATCATTCCAGCCATTCAAGTGTTGATATTACCAGTGTGGGTTCTTTTTAGGAAAAAACAATACAACACACACACGCAAAAAAAAAAAAAAAAAAAAAAAAAAAAGCCTGATGAATTAAAACATGTGACTGACCAACAGCAGCAGAAAAACTGACCACAGGTTAGAGATGGGGATGAACTCTGGTTATGTTTTTTTAAACCCCGCACTGTCCTTGAAACGGAGGCTGCATACGGCTCCATTAGATACAGCTACGGTGCTCTTGATCTATTATTTACAAAGAAAAACCCTTCACTACTTAAGTGGCCCCTTCTACTTCAGCCTTCAATTTCAGCCGCATCAAACAACTTGGGGGGGGGGGGGGGGGGGGGGGTGAACGTAAGGGGAGGGGGTAAAACTTGAGTTCATAATATAATTCTATGCAAGAGAAAATTATACTCCAAAAAGAAAATTCAGAATGCCTGGAATAAGGTTTTGCACCCAAACTGCAAACACGGTAGCTTCATCTAGAAAAGCTTAACTAATAGTCCTAGTTTTTAATAAAACTATGTGAGGTTTTAACGCAAAATTTATACGCAGCTACAGAAAACAATTCATTTCCTCTCTAAAAAAAAGTAAGATGAAAGACTGAATCTGAGTTGCAGGACTTCTCTTTGTAAAAATCACCATTTTTCATTAAAATATAATTTTGCATTAAATTCTGTAATTATCAAGACTATTCTTTAAGTCATACTGCATTCAATCTAATTAGAAAGCTTAGATCTCACCTTTGTACTGAACTTTCAACTCTCTGATGCCAATTAGAAACTATTTTAAATGAATTTCCCAATTAAACTGACTCCTGTGATCAATTCTGACATAAGATAAAACCCAGAATTTTCAGGGAGGAAAAAAAAAAAAAAAGGAAAGAAAAAAGAAAAAAATGAGAGGCATGGATGTACAGCCTATCTGTATTCCTGAAAATATTTTGGATGGCTTTTCCATCCTTATTATGAAGAATATCTCATCTCCTATGCTTGGAGCATCCTCTCAGAAACACAGCGCATCTCAGAAGTGTTAAACTGCAATTAGTATTGTTTCATTATTCAGCACGTTTCCATTTCCAATAAATAACATGTTTTATTACACACCGTATTTGGTTCTCATGTTATAAACTATCACATTAGATGAATTATAAATGTAAACTATTAACAGTTTAGATTCTTTTAAGTTGTTATCAATTTCAGGCTTTTGACAGCTTAAAGAAAATTCAGTAAACATACCTCCTCTCCTCTAGAAAACTGCTTCTATAAAGCCAAGTCATCTCACAATTAATAAATGGCTGTGTTCTCCTTTTGTGGAGCACAAAATTAACTGAAGTTTCCCATATAAAGGACCATATAATTAACGGTAGTGAAATGTGTTGAGTTAAACTTAAGATATTCCGACAGCCTAATTATATCAACGAGTCGTTTAACTCCTGTTTGTATCAATTCAATTTATCTTCATCTCAATCAATGCGGATTGATGGCTAGTCATCATTAGAAGTGACAAAACATCAGTCTGTAGAAAAACGCAGGACACCGCGATATTCTAGATAAGGCTGCCCGAGACCTCCTAGCGCCGTGTAGCTGGAAATGACTCCTTGTATACACATCATTGCCTTCACTGAGGGGTGTCTACAAGTTATCATTAGACACATTCATTGTTAAAGACTAACCAGGTCAGTGTTTCTGATCAGGTTGCAAATTAGACCAATTGAAGTGTTCTTAACCTACAGACTGGTGTCAGTAAGGACCTAACGGTACTGAAGCTACATAGTAATATGCGCCGGGCACACCACCATTACTGCACATTTCATGCTGAACACAAACACATTTAAGTACAACGTTGGGGGGGGGAGAAAGTATAGGGAGTAGAAATCACACAGGCAACACAATGCTGTTGTTTTAGTGTAATTTTGATGCAAAGCAATTGTTCCATGGCAAGCATATTAACCAAAAGTGCAGACTTGGGCAATGAGAGCATTAGAGGTGCAGATAAACATGTCATTATAAAGCCAAGGAACCAACATGCATTTCTATTTCAAATTATAATCCTGCCAGCTTTCCATATAATAGTCAAACGGCAGTTTTCAGAAATACAAATGCTGGCTAAATTAGGGGTTTAAAGTCTGATCGAGCACAAGCATTATACTTGGCTGAAAGAGCTGATGTTGGGAAGGAGGAGGGAAGAGTAAAATGGTTTCACTTTCCACATTTATTATTTTTTCCTCCGTTCTATTTTCTTGCATGGATTTTAGAGGCAGGCATTTGCATTGTGCCTATTCTCATCAGTGGGGTTTGCAATGCATGTTGAGCCAAATCAACAGAGCATTAACATATAGAAAATACCTGTGCAACCAATTCAGATGTTGACATTTTGCGAAGTTACGCTTTTGTTTTCCTTGTAATAGAATAGCATGCAAGTCATTCATTCAAATTATGTAACCTCTTGGTGCTTGCCTGCTTGACTACTAAGTATTGCATAAAATGGGCTTCGCCGTTGATGGACTATTAGAGGATTGTTATTTGGAGAACTTCCTCATGAGTTGATTTTAACCGGATATAACACCTAATAGATGTGGGATTGAAAGTTGAAGGCATATGGTTGAAATGATTAAAAATATACAAGAAAAATGTACCAAACATGCACAGAATTCTACAATGTAGTAATTCACTACAGAAGTTTGGCAGATGAATTTAAAGTTTGGTGGCGGCTATGTTTTTGATTTTTTTAATTATTATTATTTTTATTATATCCCTATCAGCAAACAACAGAGATCTTCATGCTAATGTCAATCACATATTTTCTAATCGCTGCACTTGGTGCACAGAAGTAGGGAATACATACAGAGAGGATGTCCATTAATCAACATGCAAAGAATATGTTGTCTCAAGAGTATGTATTTATGGTTATAAGTTAAGATGATTACGCGGCACGAATTTCTGAGCTGGAAAACTCTTTATCAGCTAACAAATGGGAAGCAAGCCTTCATTTAGAGCCACGTACAGTCATCTCCTTAAAAGCTACTTGTGAGATAGAATTAAGCAGAAAGGAGTGACAAGGTGGAGAGGACACGGACACTGCATGACAAGCGGTGACCGGCTGGAGCATTTCAGGTCAGCTGATAAGCAAATGGTATGAATCGCCTGACTTGAGTAATTACAACTGATTAACACAAGGAAGCAATAACCTCGTACGTGTGGTTAAGGTTGTCCCAGGTGTTGCTGTAACAACCTGCACTGGTGCCTATCAGGTGGACGATGACTACTTGGGAAGACTGCAGAATGCTCCTGGAGGCACTATTGCCTTCTCCCCAAGGTGATGGACAGCAAGTGCTCTGAGACACGTGTGGAGCTGAACCACCCAGCACAGCTCGCAGGAGGAACCTCTCAGCTGGGATCCAAACCCTCCAGATGACAAGTTTGGACCATGCTGGAGCAGGCCAGAGCAGAAGACATCAGGAAGGAGAGCTACAATTCATCCCACATTTCAAGACCACAAACCATTTTATGATTAACAGTTTATATTAACCATTTTTCCCCTATCAGCACTCTTTCTCTGCTTATAAAAGCACACACATCGCTGGTTTAAAAACATGGAACAACCGCAACTCCAAGTGAAACAGAGAACAGAAGAACAAGGAAATAAGAAAGTGTTTTGTTAATTAAAAAAATAATTAAGTAAAAGCTTTTCAGCAAACCTGACTCAAGTTCTGAATGGGCTGCTTTACAGCTTGGAGTCCAAGCCAAATGACAGTTACAGGCTGAAAACAAGTGTTATTACAGACTACTATCTAGACCTGGGCCAAACTAAACACGGCTTTGAAGATCTCCAGACAATGCTCTGAACGTGAACTCAATCCAAATCCTACCACTTGTTCTCATCTCAAATTCAACTTGAAACCAGGAAAACCTGGATCCTTTAATGCGCACTTTGACTTTTTTTTATTCAGAATAAAACGGGCACAAATGTACAAAAGCCAAAATAAATCAGTAAACCAGCCACTTGAAACGTAACCTGAACAGCAAAGTAAAGATTGGTATGGATCTTGTTTACAGTGGCAACTCAGTTTTCCAGAAGAGGAAAACACATCCACACACACTGCATTACATGTCTACAGCATTTGCAGTCGATTGCTATTACATATCTGCACACAACAGCAAACTTCAGTGGCTCTTTCATAATGTAGCTTAAAGTTATTTCAGCCTTATTTTTCATGTGTTTACAACCTGGCCTCTAACTTTTGCTCTAGGGTGAAATATAGCTGTGCAACATCTGTTTCCAGGAAGATTAAATTATTATTAAAAATGTTTTAAACAAATTAAAATTAATGTGTTTGGGGCTTTCCAGAGAAACAGGCGCTCTCCATGGTGAGATGGGGTTGTCAAGTGTTATGAAAACCAGCAGAACGTGGAATACAACCTTTTTCTGCAGAGAACAAAGACAATACAAGTGTCGTTTGTGCTGCCCCTCTGTGCTGAGCAGGATGAACTGTCTATCAATAAAAAGACTCAGCCTTTGACATTTCTGCTGATGCTTTATCTAGCAGAAGTGTGGAGGCAGTCTAGACCTAGAAGCTACCCAACAGCAAAGGATCTAAGTGACAATTCCAGCTCAAGTGGGTGGCATTGCTGAAGGTCCTTCCTTCCTCCCTACACCACCCTCCCAACATCTGAGCACCTTCCAGTCCTGAAGGAACTCTTCTCCACAGAACATCTGCCAGGCAGGGAAAACCAACGTTCCCAACTGACGGAAAGGCAATGAGGCATAAAAAAGACCAAGTAATTTGCCTCATCTAGTCAGCAGTGGGGCATGATCCTGAACCTACATCTGGAGCTAACATCCCATGAGCCAGCTGTTTAAAGTAATTATGTGCCTGACTCCAGTCAAATAATAGGAACCCACAGTTTAAAAATTAAATCTTACTCTTGTTCTCTATCTTAGAAGCAACAAGGTACAACAAGACCTCACCATGGATTGGCTGAATGCAGTTATTTCTATAGATAAGATAAAGCTTTGAGCCTTAACTGATGTGTAATATTTAAACATGGTCAAAACCCCAGTTGCTATCCCAGAACAAACTAAAATCCTCTTTCTTTCCATTTCCCCCCTCCCCCAAATGTCCAATTGTTCCGAGGGGATGGAGATTAATGATATTCATATTTGAATAATAGCTACAGGGAAAAAGCAAGCGAATACATTACAGGACCCAAATTACAGTGGTAAGAAAATACATTGCACTGTGATGTAGAGATATAAATGAATTAATCCTGACATCTGTTTCTTTTGCAGAGGAATTAGGTCTAGGTTGAATCTGACCTTGCAAGAAGCGTGCAAGGTGACAAACGAAGATGATGCAGTGGTGCCCACTGCACTCTTCAGCTTCCTAAATCACACGCTACAGTCTTTCACAGGGGGTATACCAAAGGTCACCCTACTTCGTGTGCTGAAACAAGGGAGAATCTCATGGGGAGCTACAGTCAATGCATTTGGCATGCCACCTCCTGTAGCACAGATCAGTCAAAGACCAAACAGGTACCTTGAAACCAAGCTCAGCTATGGCATCCAATATTAGCCCCGTAGATTGCTACCTAATAGACTTTTCTCTAAATTTGGGGTTTTATTTATTTATTTATTTATTTTCTGAGCTATATAAGAATATTTCATCTGCAACTGCAACAGTATGTAAGAGAATACCTTCGCAAAAGGCACTTTTTTTTTTGGTTCAGCTGACTTTTCAAGATGCATGGTGGTGCTCACTGGCATTAAGATGCTCACCAAAGCACGTTTGTGGCACATTTCCAGACTTAACAACCAAACTTCCATGCACAAGTTTGGCTCAGTGGCTGAAAAGTGAACAAAGGCAGCAATTCTAGCAGGTTACAATGTTCTTGCCAAATCGTTTGCTTCACGCTCCCATTTTCTGATAGACCTCAGTAAGCTAGATCCGATGCAGTTATGAGATTGCATGCCAAGATTAATGCACGTATTAAGGAACTTTTCACTTCCATAGCATTTCACTAATATTTCTAAAGAAAATACATTAGCATGGAAGGAAATGTGGCTCCTGCATAAACAAGAGAGCTATTTTTCAGAAAGGTTTTAGAATCACCCACACAACGCATGCTTGAAAATAAACCCATACTCAATAGGCTTTACTTAGCGAGTCCAGCGTCTTACAAGGACAAAGAAATCCTGGTTTTAATGAACTCTCTAAATAAGTTTTTCATGTTTTCTTTTTTTTTTTTTTTTTTTTTTTTGAAGTGAATAAACCTGTTTTAACGTGATAGCTTCTGCACAGCTCAAGAGACATTCTAGGCTATTGTGTCGGTGGATTAATTCTATTCACTGAGAAAGACTACACCAACATGTCCCATTATGCCCAATGACTGCGAAGATCTGCACGAATGAATAGTATGCTTACATATGTGTGCTGAATCATCAAATGCCCTCTAATGCAAGGAGAACCCATATCTCTGCTAACTTCCAGTCTTCACTGTGCGAGTTACTTAAGGCCTGTTGCCAAATATGACTCACCCTTATGGGACTCCTTGCGCAAAGAAAGGACTCTCACAGCCTGTGGCTTCTGCTGGAGCAAAGAGCCACAGCTTAACACACCACCACACTCAACGGCCCACCCTACATTTCTGCGAGACATTACTACACCTCAAGCACAACCAGAGACCTGCAGAACTGCCCTGTTCTCCGTGCAGTGGTATGGCAGCCCTCCAGCAGATCAATGGGATGGAAAGCAGAGAGCAGTAATGTTTTAAACAGTCCAAGCTAGATACACTGGATGATCTATACGGCAGCCCAGCACTTGCCTGACAGCTCTACTTTTGGCTAAAGCACATTTTTTGGTTTGCAAATATGGGAAGTGGGAATACTTTGGGCGAAACTTGGCCCCAGTAAAGAATGGGAAGCTTCGCAACCAGTTTTCCCCAAGGGCAGCATTTTGTCCGTGCCTTTTAAGACAACATCAGGCAGGACATGAAGTAACGGATTCCTCTTTGCATTTCACAGAAGCAGGTATTCAAATACTCGAGGCTATCAAAAGAGAAAAGAGCTTTACTTTCTCCTACCTTCACTAACAGACTGAACATAAAAACAATTAAAATTCCTGGAAAACAAATTTAATCAAAATCATAACACAAAGGGAAGAGCTCAGACTACCTGCAGCAGTGCTGCCTCCCAAACCGGGATTTGTGAATGTCAACAATTCGTGTTGCTCTAGTTAGCTTTGGGGTTTCACTTTCTGCTTCTTTAGTAACAGAATAATTTTTTATTTATTTATTTCCCCCCCCCCTCTTATAGACTGGGAATTTTAAGAGGGATTTGTTCGTCTCTATCAGCCTTAGGCCTTTACCTTGCAAGATGGTGCTCAATGCAAAGTCTTGTGGCCTTCTACATACATAACTGACTCTCATGCTATGGGGCCCTGTAGAAGGCTCAAATATCCACACAGGAGACACACAAGAGCAACTCTTCCACAGCTGATCTGGTAGAAATCCTTGCACCTGCAAAGACATGCTTTTGTGTGCTGTCTCACCCCGAGATGGGCTGTGTGAAACCACAAAAATGCAGCTCCGACTGCACAAGCTCCATCTGCGCTGTGAGCACTATTAAGGCTAATCCAGCATTCCTAGACTGTGGTGCGAGACATTCCCAGTATAGACCTGCTTCAGCAGCACTCTGCCAGTGAGCTAAGTACTCTAAAACCATAATTCATCTCGTATTTCTCCAGGCAGCCGCGCCAGGTCAGCCGATCCCGGCTGCTCGCCCCTGCGCCATGCCCTCGCCTGCATTTTGGCAGGGCGGCTGACAGACATAGTGCATGGAGAACCTGCCCTGACCAGGACTGGTCTCTGAGGGTGTTGTTTGTTTTTTTTTTGTTTGTTTTAAATAAGAGCCCTGATTCGGTCTCCCAGTCATGGCTGTACAGCTGAGGGTACTACAGTTTATCATCTGCCTGAGTAGGTCCAACCACGGGCTGCTGTATGGTTTCCCTCACATCACGGCTCAACTGGTCCCACAGGGAACCAGTTTGGGAGGCTAAATCCCCAAAACGAAACAAAACAAAAGCCCTTCCTTGCCAAGTTATCTGCCACTACAGCTTTCTGAGTCAGCTGACAGGAGTCAGACATACCAGCACCAGCTAAGTGGAAATGCAGCAGGGCAACAGCGAGGACGTCCCCTTTAGCCACCTTCAATCTGATGCTGCGTCAGCCGGTGTAAAACCGTGTCCCGAAGACAGTGAGCACGGGAGGGGGGGGAGGGACACTGCTAAAGCTGGCACTGGCACTAAATGAAATGCTTGTCAAACTGCCCTTGGAGGAGACACAATTTAAAGTGGTGGAAGCAAGCTTTTGCCAACATGGCTTCACAACGTTTTGCCCTCCAGTGAGCAAAATCAACCGTATCATCAAAAGCACAGTTTTGCTGGCATAATTGCATCTACAAAATCACAGGGGATTTTGCCTGAACAACTACAATGGTGTAAAATAAATAAGTAAGAATAAATAAAATAAAATATGAAATAAAATAAAGAATAAAATAAAATAAAATAAATAAAATAAAATAATAAAAAATAAAAGTAAAATAAAACCCACTCTTCGTCATATCCTTGACCAATTTAGCTGTGCTGGAAAAACTCTACAGCAGACCTGGCCTATACCACTATCACACATCGTATCAGAAAAAATATTTTTCTCCACTACCTGTGCTGCTTGGTTTAAGCTCCACAATATCTCTCACAACAGAAACTAACTTACTTTCACTCCCATTTATACTCAGTCCCTATTTTCAGATTTATAGACCTGATGGATTTCAAACTCTGCATGGGCAACTTTAAAGCCAACTCCTCTCCTCCTAAACAACTTCTGTAGATACAATTTAAAGCAGAGGGAATCCTGGCAGCAAGGAACTTATTAATAACAGGAACTCTTTTTACTAAGCATGTGGTCACATTTCCATACCCATTACGTAGACAGCCTTTGCTGGCCAGCAAAGATCTAACTGCAGCCACGCGAAGAAGCCCCCTGACTTAGCCACCATAGTTAGCAACCTTGTCTTCCAGTCAAGGTCGATTGGCAAAGACCTATTGGCATGATAAAATGGATATAAAATTAGACAGCATCTCATCAGACGTTACCGTGAAAACTGCTCAGGGAGAGAGGCGTTGTGCCTGGTAGGCTGTGAGATGAGGAACAAGCAGAGTTAACAGAGTGGGGATGATGCCTGCTGCAAGGGATGCTCAGCAGGCAGCAGCCACTCACTTGACTACAGGCACGTACATTTTGTCACCTGGACGGAGGTGCTCACCACACACAGCCCCAGCTGGTGGCATGGGATTATGCCATATCCTTGTGCTAAACTTCAAATGAAACACTCCTGCAAGCTTCTTGGTTTACGTTCTTTATTGTTGTTGCTGCAGAGATGCAGTACGTTTGCAGGGAATACTCTTCATCTTTTGGTTATTGAGCTTCTCCACAACCTCTGAGCTGGAAAATAGCAGCACCAGTGTGCCCACCATGGATGGCTGCAGCACAGTCCCTGTCAGCATTTGGGTCTACCCAGAGCAGCTGCCCCAACTCCACCTGCCTGCCCGAGGAGCGGAGGCACAGAGGAGGGTTCCCAGGTTCAAGGAGCACAGTGAGCATCCAGCAGCAGCAGCCAAGGGCCCCACAGCTCCCCCAGCCCAAGACAGGGGCACCATCCCTGCAGCCTCTTCCCTGCAAGTTATCAAGAGAATTTATGAGAAGAGAAACTTTCCTAAAGGTGAACTGAAAGTTTTAAAAGCAGTGATAAGAGCTAAAATTGGTAATAGAATATAAGTACAGGTTTAAGATCAGCACTCCATCACTTTAAAACTGCAAAATTTTAAGAAAAAAACTCACTTCCTACCCCATACCTGAGTTAAGGATAGACTTCTTGATAGGGGAATTTTTAATTTTGTTTTTATTTTTATAAATCACTTCCCTACTGAAGGGAAGCCTGAATGGTGGGCATCTCTACGATGTATAGCCTCCACCTACTGGTACTGGGGAAAAAAAATAGGGAGAGAGAGAGAGAGAGAGAGAGAGAGAGAGATTCTGCTAGGTCTTGCAGAATGGCCTGTTTTTACCAAGCAGCTGCAATAATATTAATGAATCACACAGCTCTGTACAGCAGAGAGTAGTAGTGCTATTCACATGGGGTTGATTTAGGAGATTGTCACTTCTGCCCCTCAGCTGAGGGCTGGTGCCCCCACAGAGATGGCAGAAGCAGCCATGTGCCCGTGTACCCACCAGCCCTGCTGGTGGGACAGGGCCGGAGCTAGCATCCATCCTGCTCCACAGCTCTGATGGTGGGCTGGGGCAGGTGGCTCCAGAGCTGGTTCGTGGGTCAAGACTCTGCCCCACTTTGCTCATGCTCCTCGCAGTGCCTGCAAATCGCACGACTATTCATCCTTCCTGGATGGAAACTGCCAACAGTTTTTTTTTAGGTTAGCCCCATAGCTTTTTAGCCACACCGCCTAAGCACTCCCCACAAGGCCATCCAACAAATTTGCAGCAAGAGCAGCTATGTCACACACGGCCAGCAGACTGAGGCTGTCATGCTCAGCTGTATAATCCTCGGGGCCTTGTTATTTGTCCAAGAAGAACAATAAACCGTGGTGGCTTAGAAATATTGGAATAACGCGTTCTAACCCCGAAAGGCTGCTTTTGGAACTAATTTGCCACCTCTGCATCTCACATAGGAGACCACGTGCTGCGGCGAGGAGCAGGGCAGTGGTGCCTGTGCAGGGCCATGTCAGGCGAGGTGAGGCCAGCCTCATGCACTCTGGGACACTGCAGGGCAGGAGGAGCGGGCCCAGGGCCCCCTGCATGACAGCCACAGTGTGAAGTCTTCTGGTTTTTCTCTGTCCCATGGCTGCTCTAACACAAACCAGACCCAGCTTCTACCCACTGTGCCATTGTGTCTGCGCCGTGTGGAGCTGCAGCAGCGGCTCCCAAAGCCTGCATGACCAGGCCTTGCTTTTATAGAGGGCTCCTTGCCCTCTCCACACCTCCCTCCCTCATGTGTCGTTCCTCATCCACTGCTACAAATGAGGATAAGCCATGGGAATGACTCGCCACCCTCCCATGGCCATACTAGGCCAAATTAAAGTTTTCCCAATGCCAGGAGCCAACCCAAGGCAGAAATGCCACCCCAGCTTGGATGAGGAGGACAGCTGCAGCCTTCTGTTGCACCCAGACAGGGAGTGGCTGTGCAGCACTTGTAGATAATGTCCCTTCATCCCAGGCTCTGCTGACAGCAGCTTCTTTTCCCTCTAGTCCAGCTGGGAAGCACTCAGGTATCAGCTCCTAGTTTTGCTCTTTTGGCACTTCCATGCTGGCAGGGCAAAACTAGTGAGGGGAATATTCCTCCAAGCCAGCACCACAACAGTCCCCAGCAGCCCAGAGGAGCTGCACAGACACCCAGACTGCATCCAGATGGATGTGTACAGGAGAACTGACATTCAAAGCTAAAGAAGAAACATGGGAAGTCTGAAAAAAAATAAAAAATACATCCAGAAATCCAGACAGCCACAGCTTGCTTTCAAGAGCATAAATACATGTTGAAGAATCACTGGAGTTTCAGGACTTGCCAGTACGGCTGTGCAAAAGACCTCAAGGATCCCAGCCTAAAAAAACACAGTGGTAGAGATGCTGTTGTGTTCTCAGCATGCTCACTCTGAGCTGGTAACAACGTTAGGAGGATTCACAAAATCTTGTCTCATTTTAGCATCTATATATCCCAGACGCCTTGTGGTGGTTTTACCAGACCCAGTACACGCCTGCAGTACTGGATTGGTATTGATGTGGTGGTCTGCTGAATGCAATAGCTACCTGCGTGCTAGCCCAGATGTGCCAGCTGCCCTCACAGCCACAGCATCCTTTCACTACACAGACATGCTCCAGGATGTGTATCATGGGCCAGCAGGGGTGACTCCTTTCTCCTTCCTTTTGACTTGTAGCAATAGCTTCTGGCATAGGGAGAGAAGTTAGTCAACAATGTGGTGTTGCCTCCACAAAAAAAAGTCAGTAACCAAAGGGACCAGACCAAGAGAGACAAAATCAGTTCTTTAAGTGAGGCTCTTTCCCTAGCTTATGAAATTGCAGACAGAAATGAGAATGAGAAAATTCTCCTTCCTCCCCACCTGCTGATCTGCACAGGAGCAACCAACCCCTGAAACTATTAGGTACCCACACTGCTGAAGCTAATCAAGCAGATAGCCTTAATATTCATAGAAAAATTACTATTAGGCAAGAAGACAGCTGTTCCCATACATAATTTTGACCAGCCTAAGAGGAGTTATGCACAAACACCCTTCAAACCTGTAGCTACTTAAGCTAATGAACCTCAAGCCAATGGTTGGCTAAGTGAACACTAACGCATTTATAAGAACTCAGTTAAAATCAAATAAATAAAAAGAATTATGTATAGTGGAATAAATTCCAGTAGCTCTACAAAATAAAGTGCTGAGACATAAATGAGCAGTGTTTCCATGCCCTAACTCTGCCACTACCTTTGCTCCAGCACACATCATTCTACTTTAATGCTTGCAATCTTTCTTTCTACAGAGTTATACAGGATGCTGTGTTACAAAAGCTTTACACAAGGGGCAGGAAAGGAAAAGCTTTTGCCTAACAACAAAACTTTACACCAGTACCACACTCAAATCCACATTTCATTCCCAAAACGTAACTGCAAGACCTACAAGTGCAGGGAGATCACTGTCCAACACTATGCATATGTGCTAGATAAAAAACCCACACTTATACATATCCTTCACTTTAAGAAAGGTAAAGCGCTGCCGCGTATTGCAATAAAGTTTGAATTTTATATATATATGTTCAAAACTTCTACATTACTATTTTATGAAATATGCCTGAACCCTTCACATTTTTAGATGTGTGTGTGGATACCTGCAAACGACTCATCATGGTCGGGAATACCAGGCCAGCAGGATGCACAGGGGACACAGGAGGTCCTTCCCTGTGCAAGGAGACCAGGCTGCATCACACCTCTCGCCCTCACACCCTCAAAGTGCTAATTCCAAAGCAGTTGCCTTTTGCTGAACTGCAGCAGGCACTGTTCTTTTTGTTTGTTCTGTTTTGTTTTGTTTTCAGAATCAAGTATTATTACCTAGAGAACAGAGGGGGGAGAGTATATTAAGTATATATGGAGGCCTTCCATCGAAATCAAGTATCAGGATGGCTCGTGGCTTGCTGGATGAGGCCCTGCAGGGAGCAGGAGCAAACAGAGAGATGTGCTACTTTTAAACAACTGCGTTTGCTGCCCATGTCAAGTTACTGCTGAGACGTATTTTCATATGCGGAAAGTCACGAACACCCCAACTTCCTGTTTCCAAAAACACATCCCCCCAACGGCTTCAAACTGCCGCACAGGGCTGACCGTGCTCCTTGGAGAGCCTGCAGCAGATTCACACTAAGAATGAAATTAGTCATCACTCCGTTTGGCCAATTATTATTATTTTTGGCAACAGGGTGATCTCATGAGCATTACCTATTTCTATTACGTAGAGAGGTAAACTGAGGCACAAAGGGAAGTGGGCTCTCATCCAAAGTTGCATAGACAGTTGGTATGGAGTAATTCTGATTTTTTTTTTTTTATGTATGTATTTATTTATTTTTAATTGAAGCCACTTTTAACTTACTGAAGCCACTGACTCAAAGCTGGGGGCTCAGGAAGGGACTGCCTGTCCACTCAGCTTGCACACTGCTGAGGATACCCAGCCCTCGATATTAAGTGGAATTCAAACACAAGCCACCAATGTCACACATTAGCTTCCCTTCATGCCTCCTCCCCCTGCAAAAGAGAGGGGGGAAAAAAGGCGCCTTAATGATGCCCAGGGGGTGCCAATAAGTTTAACTACAGAGAGTCATTTTTGTTAATGGCATTCTGGCTGATGCAGTTGCAGTAAGGAGGATGAGAGAATCTTTCACTGTGTTTTTCTAAAGCAAATATTTGGCGCTTTCATCTTCCAGTGCTTTAACATGCAATCTGTCACCAAAAAAAAAAAACATTTACGTGGGAGTTCATGGAAAATATATCATGTTTCAGACAGCAATTGAAGAAGGGGGGTATCTATTGTACTGCTCAGGAATGTAATTCATGGAAACTGGGTTGCAAACCACACAGCTAGGTATTAACTCATCCGCAGGCATGCCAGCACCATAGTTTAACACTGATGCTTCACCCCTTCCTTGCTGCCACCCTCCCTTTTCTGCCCATTCTATGAGCCAGAGTCACTAAAAAGTCTCTTGTTTTCACCTGTCTAAGAGCCTTCAGCAACTTCCACCCCTATCACATGAAGCTCCAGTTACTCAGCACAGTCCACAGTTTGTAGGGTGCCAGCCTCACACGGTCATCTGCCTAGAGCATCCCATACACCTGTCAGCAATGCACACCACCGTTAATAAAAGTGGATAAAGAAGAATTACATAACCAAGCATGCTTCTCCATTGTTTTCTTTTTCCTGGCTAGGAACACCAAGAATATCATGCACATGTTTGAGCTGCTCCACCTCATCATTATCCCAAGAGCAAAAGACAGCCATGCTTCTGGTATGTGGAGCCACGCAACCGGCACAAACACAGGCTCTTCTTGGCTGGGTTGCCCTGAGATCGCTGTGATTTGCAACTGCCCCGTCAGCCGCCAGCTCTTCTTGACCACCCTGGTTGTGGCTCCCATTCTCCATTCCGCTTTTGGCACAGTGACAGCACTGGCTGGTTTTTGTTGTTGCCGTGCTTTTTTTTTTTTTTTTTTTTTTTTTCCCCTTCTCTTTTGCTTTGTGCCTGGCCAAACTCCTGTCTTCCTCCCTGCCTGTTAACACGCAGCATCCACCAGAGCAGGCAGAAGGAGGTCAGCGACCACTTGGCTGTGGTGCTGAGCGGTGGCTGTCACGCAGGGGACCATAGGCAAACACTGCCAGCATGGGGCGGGTAGCACGACGGCAGCATCTGGGACAGAAGAAGGCTGCCTGCACTTTGGCCACCACTGATCGGCTAATGTAGCACGGAAAATCACCAGTCGTTCTTGTAGTGACACACAAACAAAACCGAGGGATTTATTATTTTTCCCCTTGACTTTGCCTCTTGGTTAAAAAAAAAAAAAAAAAAAAAAAAAGCCAAAAAATCCTCCTCCGGCAAGCCCAAGAGTTGCAGATTTTTCTTTACGAAGTTCACACGGTGCCCTACTTGCAGCTGGCTAATTTCTTTTGTAGTGGATTTAACACTTGACCAAAGCTAGCTCTGAGAGTGGACCTGCAATGGACTGTTAAGCAGAATGTGGTGGTTTTATGTGTAAGAATAATCTATAGGGGTCTTCCACTTGCGTTTTCAGATAATGAAGGACGCAGCGTAGGAACTTCCCATTTCTATTACTGCAAATACAAGGTTAAGCGACGCACGCAAAGTCAAAAAGGGCAACAACCTCCTTGATTTGTAGTCTGCTGTTTTAATACTCAGGACAATCCTTTCCAACTCACAGCATTTCCATTTCCAGATGGAAAACCGCTTCCCACTTAGAACACAAAACTCAGAAACAACACAAAATCAGCTGCTGCTGGTTTCTTTATTCTCTGCCTCTGCTCTTCCTCCCTTTCCTTGGTTTATACACTGGGATCAATTACCTAAATTTCTTGCTCAGCTAAAGTGGCAGGTCTCCAGTCATTACAAAGAGAGGAATTAGATTACAGAGGAATTTACCTGCTGGAGACTGCCATTACCTTCCAGAGCACAAGTGGTATACCACACTCACTCAGGCATGTCCAGCCCGTGTCAGCAATGCCATGCATCACGGCTGCTCTGCTCCAGGGATGAGACACCCAAAGGGTTTCCACCTCCTGCCAGTCACCTAAATCTCCCCCCTCTAATCCAAGCAAAACCAGAAGACTTACAAAGCTCTGAAGCCCATTTAGCTTGCATGAAACAGCTCTGGGAATGAGATTACTTTTCTCTCATCGGGGATATTTGTATCTGCTTAGCAGAAAAATATGAAAGAAATGAAAGGCCACGAGCAGCAGACCAATAAGCCATGCATGTGGCACACGTGCAGCTATGAACACTGACAGCAGTAGAGTCTGGGGGCCACCCGACCCATTCCTATGGAGGCAGACCAGCGAACACCTCACCCTTGGGCTGTTTTTTAGGAAGTACAAGCACAGAGAAGGAGTGGGGAAGGAGGAGGAAGGGCCATGTCTAACTCCTCTTCCTCCTTCACATCCAAGGTTCCCACTCCCTGCTGTGGGCAGCATCAAGTCTTCACAAACTTGCAACTTCTTCATCTAAAAAGAGGGGGGTAAGAAAGCAAAGTTGCTTTATTGCTATCGGTTCACAAACTGGCTGTCTCCAGGGTGGCCCTGTGGGAACCCGAGGCTTTCACAAGCCCTGGGACACGTTGCTGGCTGAGCACAGCCTGCCACATGCCCACACACTGGCAGGGGGCACCCACACCAGCCTCCCACCTTGCTGGACCAGGCTCAGGGCTCATGCTGCACTGTCCAGCCTAGATGTACTGCGGCTCACTGAAATTGCTGCTGGTTTTCTCATCTTTTTCTAAATTGAAAATACATCTTCAAAGGGAGGAGGGGGGATCACCCCAGCCACTTCCACAAACGGCGCTGGATTCGTTGGGATGAAGATGAAGACGTCGCGATGTCTGCTCTCCTGCTCCCAGCGAGCAAAGGCCAACGACTGATTTACCACCGTTTTCAAGCCATGTTTATCCTTCCCTGGCCTCAAGTACCCCACAGCTTTTTTCTGCCTGCTGTGAAAAGCAGGTTTCTCACCTATCACTTGAGCTGGTTGTAAGCACAAGCCTGATCTCAAAACCACCAGCAATGATGACACAGTAAAATGAACGGCTACTGATTGAAGGCCCTGGTGCTCACCCTTGACCCCAATCCTGTAGATCATATTAAATCCAACATTAGCTCCCTGACAACTTTGTTTTCCTAAGAAGTGAGAGACTGACACTGGAGCCTGGACCTGAGGGGCTGAGTGAAGAGCCTGTCAGGCAGACGGTGGCTAGAGACTGGGAAGCAGGATGAACAGGCTGAGATGCCATCAGCACCCTCCCTCATCTCCCCCCCTCTCTTCTCCTTGGAAGGATTCATGGGTATGGGTTAAAAGTAAAAAATAGTAAAAGAATAAATCAGAACTTGGATTTTGCAAAGGAAAAAATAAATCTAGAGTGAACTAAGTTGGGCAACCTGCTCTGCTGGGCCCTCCCCGAAAAGGGATGTTGGACCCAGAAGACCTCCAGAGGTCCCTTCCAGCCTCAACCTTTTTGTGATTCTGTAAATATCCTCTGTTACCCTTATCTGGAAAACAAACTAATACTGGGCTCAGTAAATCCTTCTGGTTTAGTTCACTATGAGAATGTAGCCCTTTCTGTAAATGTATTTCAGTCCCTTTGAGGCAAGACAACTCCTACGCTTATTTTGAAGAACCAGATGACACATCTCCTCTCCCTGGGCTACGTACCGTGACACTGCCCACCACAGCTAGGGTGAACCTTCCTCCACAAGCCCCATCATCACTAAACCATCCTTAGAGGTGCCATGAGGTTCACTCATCCTATTTGACTATGACATGAGGGACTTAGATAAACTAAAAGCAATGCACAACTGATTGTTTCCATGTGTAAAGAACTTCTCTACTCTTCCAACAAAGTAAGTTTTGAATACATTTTGGATAGAAATGCCAACATGCCCCAAGGTATATGAACACTGTACAGAAGAGACACAAGAACTCATTAAAGGGGGGAATGAAAAAACCTTAGTTTTGTACACCTCTTTTTAACCCAACATAAATGCAGAGCTTTATTGGGTTATTTGCCTGCAAAAAATCACAAATTTATAAAAGGTCCTCTTAAAACACATAAACCACAGTCCAACATGGAAAAACAAGCTGTTGAAGCACTGTGTAGAAGTGAGATCATAACCGTATTATTGG
Organism: Netta rufina; assembly: GCF_964035555.1. Classification (NCBI taxonomy): domain Eukaryota; kingdom Metazoa; phylum Chordata; class Aves; order Anseriformes; family Anatidae; genus Netta; species Netta rufina. The sequence continues at coordinate 28,459,921 of NC_140130.1, read as the reverse complement.
ACCTGAGAAATGGAAAAGTCATTGTATGACTAAAGGATTAGGACTGGGCCCAGTAAGTACAGAACTTTGTATCCTGGCTTATAAAGAATCCACTCAACACAGCACTGAACAAGTGGATTATGGCCTTAAACTGTTCATCAACAAAACCAATAGTAACAACTTGACAGGAAAGAACTGCCATCACACAAAAATTCACGTTACAGAAATGATGATATTTAAAGAATATTTTATGGTTTAAAAGAATCAGACATTTTATCAGGTTTATGAGATTTCATTACATGAATTTAAGAGACTAGGGTTGGATCTGTTGACATCACATAGGCCATGTCTTCCATGCAGTGTCTGGCATATCAGCAACGTATTCTAGTTTAGTCATGTCTGGCGAGACTTCACATGCTATACTTATTTAAAAATAAATTAAAATAATGTGTGTCACCCCCAGCAGTTTAAATAACATGCAGTGGAAAATCCAGGAGCAGTATCATTCCATAAACACATTTAAAGCTCATACACATTATATAAGTATACACGTATAGACGCATACACACACAATGAGGAGGATAATTAGGCGATAAATTGTGGAAACATGATAAATTGCATTTATCTGGCACCTTTGATTGCTTCATCTGTTCTTTCCTTACTAATCCATCTCTGCGGAGACTAGTTTCAAAGATTAAAAATCCCTGAGAAGTTTAGAAAACAGCCTTTTTTTTCTTTAATTAGCCTTGAAAGATTCATTTGCTTACCACTATAACTTTGTGCATTTTTTTCCTTTTAAGAGTAATCTTGATTCAACATGTAGAATGAGGAATACTCACTGCTGGCTTAAACGAGGAGAAAAAAACATAGGAATTTTATACCGTGTTGTAGGGAGACCTCCCTTTTCCAATCATACATTGCACATAATCCAATGATCATTATGTCAAGAGAGATTTCATTCAATGTTTAACTTGGTACATGGAGATCGTGCTTACATTTTAGTGGACTCAAATTATAAGCTGCAGGACAATGAGATCATTTGGGATATGTCAAAAAAGTTGGGGGGAGCGTCATCAAACCACCCTCCTCTGAACTACACAATGAGATAGGTTTGTTATCAGAAATAACCTGCTCTTAGGCAATTATAGGTGCACTGTTTCGCCTCCTGCCTCAGGACACACCCTATTATTGTCATTATTAAACCATGTTTAATGACCTAAACACAATTACTTAGGGTGACTTGCCTTTAAATCTATATCGATAACCAAACAAAGGGAAGTGAATGTTCCATTTTGTACTGTATTTACTTACTTGGCAGTATTTGCACTACTGATTTACCAACCTTAATGCTATGTGCAGAGACGTATTTACCATCTGATTGGGAAGGAGCAGGGAAATGTGAAGGCTGGAAGGGAGCAGGACGGGCACACCCTCTTCACGCAGCAGTGGCTGCACCACTTGGCAGGAGCAAAGCCATTCGGACAGGCTGGAATTCTTGCCAGACCATCAGTCTATTTTTATAAAAGCCAAGGTTGTTTATCAGCCGCAGTCATGAAGTCACCACCTCCTGAAAGCTTTTGAGAAGCTAGTATGAAAGGAGCTTCAACCTTGTTCCTGTTAGAAAAGTCTCACTCTAATAAACAGCTCCAGGTGGGCCAGATCCAAGCCCCAGTGAAATTATTGTCCCCACCAGGTTCAGCATTTCACTCGGCACTCCTTGCTAAAAGCAGAAGTGGGTCTGAGCACACCAGCTTCAAGCCAGCAAAACCACCCCTAGGTGAAAACGGGCCCTTTCAAAAGCATGGCCATGAGTGCAGGCTGTTGGGCCAGATGACTTCCAGAGGTCTCTTCCATAGAAAATTATTCTGTGACTCACAGAATTAACCTTCACTGTCACATCACGCAAGAACACCTCCCACCCAAACCCTACACATAATGTTCTTCCACTGATTTTGATTGAGAGATAAATCTACTCACAGTAATGTGTGAGGCAGAGGAAGGCACATTATAATCTTGATTCAGCATAGGAGTTACATTAGTAGTAGAGGGAAAGTCCAAATCATCTCCCAATACCATGGATTAAAATACCTGGCCACACCAGAAACCATGACAGGGCTGTTGTATTTTGTCCCATGATTCTTTACACTCCCACAGAAGAGTGTTTCTTCAGATTCGTTACATAGGAACACCTTTCACTGACAGCAAGTTTTCCAAACAAATTCTTTAGGAAAATAGGCAAATAATCTAGTCTGGTCCTCAAATCCTCCAGGGATTTCTGGACTGTGTGAACTCTTAGGCATTGAAATCAAAGTCAGAATATTAAAAGAGGTACCAGGCTGAAAAGTAGATCTGTGGCATAACTAGGTTTGAGCCATGTTTTATCAACATCAGTCCATCAAAATGACACCATGTTCCCTACTGTCATTCTGTAAGAAGGACTACATTTTGGAACACCATCATTAGGAGTTAATTGGGAATGAAACCAAATAATAATTGGATTCATTTTTGATTTTTTTTAAACGAATAGGATTTAAAAGGCAATAAAAAAAGGCAAATCTCAAGATTATGAAACAGGATCTCAAGTAACAACTACGAGCAACCAATAGTTGCAGAATTCCATTACCAATTCATGGTCTGATTAGGCACAAAGTATGCAGCTATTCCAGTAAATTTAGGATGCTGCCTGAACTTAACTTTCTGAAGGTGACAAAACCCACAAATAATACCTTTGCTAGGTGAAAGGATATTCTGGTTAACAGCCTTCTAACTTCACTTCTATGTCCAAACTTTTGGAGAAAGGCACACGCCTAGAGCAGGAAACATCCATTAACTGATCCTCCTTTGGAATACATTTGAACTCCCAAAGGCAAGAAATAAGGAGGGCTAAACAAAAGTAAATCACTTCACAGCATAATAAACCATTAGAAAAACCATCTCATGAGCTTCGTTAAGCTTCATTAGAAAATGCAGAGTTAAGGCCAACAAAATACAGGAAGGTATTAAGTCAAGACAAATAAATCAGTAGACCCCCTTTCTCCTCCAGGCTAGGAGGAAAGGGGCATGGAACCAGCCAGCATGCACTCTTTGACAAAAGCCTCCATTAACTCTTCTCAGGGGGTCAATTGCATTGTGGTTTAATATAATAGTTAGTTGGAAGCATAAACAAATGAGGACTGTCAGTTTGAAGGGGGACGTGACCGTTGCCTTAGTATTGACCATCACAAGGTCAACAATGACATGTTCTAACAGCTAGCAGGATTACAGAGTCACAGAACAGCCGAGGTTGGAGGGACCTCTGGTCTAGGCTGAGTGCCCTGCTCAGAGCAGGGTCAGCTACAGTAGGTTGCTCAGGGCTGTGTCCGGTCAGGTTTTGACATGATGGAGATGCCACAGCCTCTCTGGGTAACCTCTTCCACCTACGTTAAGTGTTTAATGAACTTTAAAGAAAAAAAAGAGTAATATTTTTTTTTTTAATTCTTATTTTAATATATAATTTCCTGTATTCCAGTCTGTGCCCACAACCTCCTGTCCTGTCACTGGGCATCACCTAGCTCTGTCTTCCTTTACTCCCCCCATCAGGTGTTTATACATTGATCCCTACTGAGCCTTCTCTTTTCCAGGCTGAACAGTCCCAACTCTCTCAGCCTTTCCTCACATTAAAGATGCTCCAGTCCCTTAATTATCTTCATGGCCCTTTGCTGAACTCACTTCTCACGCTGGGTAACTCAGCACTGGACCCAGCACTCCACAACTGTCTCACCAGGGCTCAGAGGAGGGAAAGATCACCTCCCTTGACCTGCAGGCCATACTGCCTAACAAAGCCCAGGATACCACTGGCCTCTTTTGCCATGAGAGCATATTTCTGGCAGACATTCAACTGTCCAACAGAATGCCCAGGTCATTTCTTATTTGCAGAGCTGCTTTCCATCTGGTCAGCCCCCTGCCTGTGCAGGTGCATAGGGTTATTCCTCCGCAGGGGCAGAGCTTCACATTGCCTTTCCTTGAAATTCATGAGATTCTTGTTGGCCTGTTTCTCCGTCCTGTTGAGGTTCCTCTGAATGGCAGCACAGCCTTCTGGTGAATCAGCCACTCATCTCAGTTTGCTGGGGGTTCACTGTGTCTCATCATCTATGTCATTAATGAAGATGTTGAACAGCACTGGGCCCAGCATCAGCCTCTGGGGTTCATCACTAGCAACTGTAGCTCCCCAAATGCTCCTCCTCCCCCTTCTTGAAGACAGGGGTGACATTTGCTTTCTTCCAGTGCCCAGGAACCTCTTCCAATTGCTATAACTTTTCAAAGTTAATCAAACCTTGCAATGAAAATGGTCGGTTTCCTCAGCACTCTTGGACATATCCCACCGAGTCCCATACATTTGATGGTCTAGTCCTATAGTCCCTAGTTCACTATTCTGATTCTCCATCAAGGTATTTTCCTCGCTTTGGACTTTCCCACTGGTCTCCGAAGTCTGGGATTCCAGAAGGCAAATCTTACCAGTAAAGGCGGAGACAAAGGTGGCATTGAATACCCAGGCCTCTCCCATGTCCTTTGTCAACATGTCTGCTGCCCTTCCCAGCAGTAGGCCCACATTTTCCCTAGTCTTCCTTGTGCTCATGATGTACCTGTAGAAGCCTTTATCTTTGCCTTTCACATCACTCACCAGATTTAACTCCAGGTTGGTTTGGATTTTCTGAATTCTACCCCCTGCATGCTGGGACATTGTGTCTTTATATCCTTCCTGGGTTCCCTCTCTTTGCTTCCATGGCTTGTATTCTTCCTTTTTACATTTGGATTTCATCAGGAGCATCATGTTCATCCATGCAGGTCTCCTGATATCTCCACTCATTAGGACAGACCAGTCTTAAGCTTGAAGGAGGTGATCCTTGAAAGTCAACCAGTTCTCCTGGATAGGGACCATATCACATAAGATTCTTCCAAGCAGATCTCTGACCAGGACAAAAACTGCTGTTCTGAAACTTTCCAGGATGCTGTTTTTTTTTCCCTCAGAAATGAGTTACCCTGGTCTTACATATGCCAACCAAGCAAGAGAAACTGCCTATAAAGTTATCCCTCAGTTACTGCACCCATGGCACCAGATAATCACACTAACCCGACCAACTTCTGCAAGGACAAGAAATGCATGGGCACCCACACTGGACCTTCTGGGAGGGGAAGGGCTCGATGTGCTCCCACGCAGCCAATCTCCCCGTGTCTTTCCCAGGAATTGTGGTCGAATCTGCCTGCTGTGCTAAATGCACGGGCATGTTTGCAAGAAGGTTTACAAGGCTAATCAGGATGGCCCTTTAGCCTGAATCGCCACCGCAGAGTGGGCAAGTTGCACGTCTGAGCTGAAAACAGCATGCGCGCTTCAAGGCTTAAGACAACATTGCCAAGCTAGCCCGGGCTATTTTTCTGGGTGTTGCCCTAACATCTTGATCAGCCACAGAAATGTCTCAGCTGGAGTTTAGTCATGCTTCTGACCCAGACTAGCTGGCACCACTGGGTTAAACAAAGGGCAGCCCTGCCTTGCCTCCTTCCTGCGCTCAAATTAATCAATTCATCCTTCCAAATATCAAAAGGATGTGAGCACCTGGATGGAGAGGGGCTATTGCAAGGGAACAGATCACAGTTCCAGATTTAAGTTTAAAGTGTCAAGAAAATATCCTTAATCTACAATAGTCGTACAAAGGAGTTATTGGACATCTTCACCTCTATTTCTTCAGAAATTTAAAAATAGATTTGATAATACTGATAAAAATACACCACAGCAAGGAATCCTGTTTTGTCAGAATAATGAAAAGGAAAATTTAGAGTGTCTTACCCCATTTTAACTTCTGTGATTGTTGCTCTAATTATGGTGATCATAACCTGGAAACGGGAACAATGCTAGCTCTTCCCCAGCAGCTTGGAGAGTGGTGTCAAGGCTATTTTTACCAATTAATAGATCCCCAACTTGTCACAGAGAAAATATATTGAGCAACAAGTCTAGCAGCCTCAATTCTGATCACATGATCAGTCTTTAAAAAAAAACACCACTTTTGTTTTTGATAGAATAAATTAGCATGCAAATATGAAACAGCGTTTCAGACTCCACTCTCACATTGTGTTGTATATCCTGCATGCATATGTAAAATACAGAATATAACACACATACGGAGGACTTGCAGTGATTACTAATTGGGTACAAAATGTATATATTGCTTCTTTTCTAAAAGCTACAACATTTGTGCTTGAATTACTTGTCATCCAGGTAGCAGTCGGGTGTTCATACCGCTACTTTAAAAAGTTATGCAGCTGCACTGAGTTCTGTCTTTCCGGAGATAAAAGCATGTCCTGAATATTCTTTATTCTTCAGGGCTACTAATTTGAACAGACCTGTCACTCTAAGTAGAGGGAGTTGCGGAATATTGACATTCTATTGAATTATTTAAGATAAATTAACAATGTTTCACATCCTAGGAGATTGCTATTTGCAGAAAAAGCCTGACATACTTGTGTTCAGACCTAGTAGCCGGAGTGTGAAGAAGTTACAATTTATAAACTATTTTCCATTCCACATGGAAATAACCAGGAGACACACCAGCTGACTGCATGTGACTTGCCTCAGTGCTGCAAGCAGAACAGAGTTTTGAATATTTTATTCTGCTTTGTTACAGATGGCAAAGACAGGAGTTATGTTATCATGTTGCTAGTTTGTGGCAAAACCAGTCCCTTCCCAGTCAACAGAGACACAATGTTGATGATTAGGCTCGAAGCTATGGGATGCTCATTCCCCGTCAGCAGGAGTCATGTTTAGACTTATAAAAGGGTTAGAAGGCAGCAGCGCTCCAGCTCTGGCAATCCCACGGAGGGAACCTGAATACCACTGCAGTTTCAGGCCCCTGACTGTAGGCAAGAGCTGGGATGCCACCAGCTCCAGGCACCTTTGTGGTCACAAAACACTCCTGAGCATCCGTGCGTAGGCACGGACCCTACCTAATGCTGGAAGGTTTGGAGCAAAAGTTCACCAATCAGCAGGTAGCGTTGAGTCTTCGTGGTTGCTGTTGTACGAGAGTTCAAGCCTAGATATTCATAATGTTCACGCACAAAAAATAACAGGGCTCTATGAATCACCACCATAATTCCCTCGGCGAATTATGGGCTTCAGCTGATGTACAGAGAAATGCTGTCCAGGATCCAAGGCCAACTCGCTCTGGGTGGGTATGCCGCCTTTCAAATCCTCACCAGGCAGACTGCAGAGCGCTAGCCAGGAAAGGCGTACATATGGCTGTACACACAGACACGTACCTGGCCGTGCATGTGCATATTACTTATTTATTTTTATGTATGCGTACATGGGTGGAGGGAAAATTCTGAAGCATGTCCCTTACCTAGACAACGACACTTAAATAAAAATAAATAATAAAAATAATGAAACTTCTCTGCAGCATACGTATGTTGAAGAGAAGAAGGGTCATTGAGGATGGATGTCCCCAGAGGACAGAAGGCAGTACCCATATCTCCTTGTAGATCATCGTCTGTCATCAAGACCCAGAGGACCAGCAAGATGCCAACACGTCGCAGCTCACACTCAGAAGTAACCTCGGCAGCAGCTCGCCCTGGCAAGCAGCAGCAGTAGCAACACATGGGACAGGGACGCAGGACGAGAGGTGGGGACAGCCGTGGGCTCAGCATGGCGGGGAAGGAAGCCCGGCCCTCCCATCCACCCTGAGACCTTTGACCATGTGGAGGAGCAATTCAGCATCGAAGGGCACAGTACCCCGTTCACAAACATCATGCTGAGTCACTAACCATGCAGGAGAGACTGTCAACTGGAGATTAGTGTGAATTTATAGCTTGGGTCTCTTATTTTTCTTAATCATGGTAATGACTCATTTCCTACCCACAGGGGCGAAGGGCTGGCTATAAAACCTCCCATTGTTTCTCACTTACCTGGTAAGAGGGGGATTAAAATGGGCACTTACTTGGGCTTGCCGTTTCTACAGAAAATTATGTAGGAGTCTGGGGAAAGATTTCAGAGACAGGAGTATGTGCATGTGGAGAGAGGCTCGCAAAGAAAACGAAGGAAAACAAATGGGTTTAATCTTCAGTTCAGCATTATTTGGATCATCTTCTAAATGTAAGTTGATATACATCTATAAACTTGCAGACATAACTGTAAGCACACACAGAGCCAAAAAAAGCATGCATGCCCACACTAGGGCTGAGGAGAGCCCTGGGTTACTTTGCCCATCCAACCTGCGTGTGCCTGCCAGCATACTCTCTCTCAAAGTTTCTGCACCTCCCACATGCTTTAAACAGCCTCTTTTCCAGACCCAGTGCCACAAACTTAAAAAACAAACAAGCAAAAAAAAACCACCACACCATATATTCAGATATGTTTTTGTGGTTCTCATTGGAAAAAAAAAAAAAAAAAAAAAAAAGTCATCAACTAGGGACGGATTTCAAAAGCCAGCACTTCCAAACTCATTAGAAAACCAAGGTGTTCCATAATTGATTACATAGCCAAAGGAGCCTAAGATATCAAATTCTAATCATTCAGCACCCCAACAGGTATTTTAAATTCTAAATATTGCATTTTCCAAAATGCTGTGAATTTTATGGGTGATCTCCAGTAGCATCAATACAGTCAGATTTGTGCTAAAAAAGAAACTAATTTTATATAAATGAGGACAAGATCACCTCTCAGAAGCACTAAAGAAACATTTTTTTTCAATGAACAGTTTAAATAGAGCTTTGCTACCACTTGTTCCTCACCATTTAACTTATCAGTCCCCAAATCATACTAATTAAGTGTTTATTATACACAGCAAACCACATAAAGAAACTTCTTGCTCAGGAAAAATGCCAAACGCTACACGGAGCTCTGGTGTGGTCTTCTCCCACCTTCCATGAATCATTATGCTTTTAAAAGAGCAATGTGATCCACAAAAAGGGTTGACATAACAATTCCATCTTTTTCAACACATAGGCTTCCTATTATGTGTACTTAACAACTTATTTGGAGCACCTTCATACCAAAGGATGATGGCCATAATAAGTACTTTGAAGTAGCAACCTGAAAACACAGGGCTTATGTACACAATTGAAATGATTACAGCTCAGGAGTTACCAAGCTCCAGCTAAGCTCCTGCTCCTCAGCTGATGCGTGGAGCTTTATTAACTCCCAGTATTTCATAAACCTAAACAGGGATTAAATACAATTTATTTTCAGAAAGTGCTGAAGTTTTTCTTCTGATTACCAGGCTTACCAAAAGCCTCCCAAGTTGGGTGTCCAGCATCACTTCTCAGTTTGAAAAACCTGCCCAGCATGCTCACACGTTTAACTCTTGGTGATACCACCACAACCACTCGACTACAGAAAGCAAGTACAGGAAGCGATCCCTGTCTAATTCACATGTTATTAAACAGAATGTTAATGACTGGCTGCTATAGTAGGAAATATTTCATATTTCAATATCCCTGTTGATACAGTTGTAGCCCTGAGTAGAATTAGATGTAAGATATGTGCAAAGACACTGAAGTAACAATAGTAATATGGGACTCTTTTAAAGGGAAAAAATGCATCTTAACATTGATAATTTTATATCTCTTCCCTTTGCCTCCCAGTTGCAGTATTTAGGGATAGAGATGCAAGAACCTTGAGGAATTCAGTTTATGATTTCAGATCTCAGGCTAGTTTTTACAGTCCTGACAGCAAAAAATTGAAACTGATGTGAAAACTGAGCCAATATGGATTCAAAATGTCAGTGAGAACAGAACGTGGAAGCACACCACTGCATCATTTTTACAAACATGTTTTCAGAATTATACTTTAAAAATAAGACTTTAAATACACTTTCAGTACATCTGTTTAGCCACAGTAAAAAAAATAAAAATGTATTTCTTGGAGACCACTGTGTTCTCTTGAAGTACAAGATGAACATGACTACAGAAGGGCTTGTACAATTGAGACACTGGAAGAGCTTTGAAAAAATATTAAAGAAAAGAAAAAAAACCGCTAGAGTGTTCTCTCTCTCTCTCTCTTTTTTTTTTTTTTTTTTTTTTTTTTTTTTTTAAATGTAATAAACAGTAAAACCTTAAATTGCAAGGCCTCCAGTCAGGTCATGCTGATCTTAGTATCTTTAATTCTCATCCATCTTACCCGCCACTGAAGGTGGTGTACCTTTGATGTGAACTAATTACATTCGAAACATTTTGTCAAACAGCTTAATGCAGATGCCAAATAAGCTCTGTCTGTCTAAACAGGGCTTTAGACAACTTATCACTTTTGGTGTTAACTAAGAGCCAAGTTCCACTTCAAATAGAATATTATGCCTCACAGAGAAAGATCTGCATATAAAACTTCAGCCTAAAAGAGGGTTAAAAAGCCACATTATTGGTTTTTATTTCAATGCTGCTACAGTCTCATTGTCCTGACTAGAATGGGCATTATTGTGTATGTGTGTATGAACACGTGTGCAACAATAAAATACACAATGCTGAAAGCAAGATTTCTTTTATCTGATAAAACTATCTACATGACAAGAAAAAGTGTTTTAGGATGAGGCATTCTGTCTGCTGTTTGCAGCATCACTTCAAGATCTCCTCAAAAGAATCCTGCTTATTAAAAATGTATTAAAAAGAACGATTATTGCAAAACAAAAAACAACAATGTGTGTGTGTGGGGAACAACAAAAATTATGCACCCAGAGCACTGGAACCTGGGGTGCTTGAGGTGAGAGAAGATTGTTCTCCTAATCCTGTACATGAAAAACGTTCTTTCACTTCTTGGAAAAAATATCTATCTACATTTTCTCCCTGGGAGAGGGGAGGGGATGTTGGGGAAGGCAGTGGGGAAAGACGAAGAAATGGAAACCTCTGAAGGGCACCAGGGTTCACCCACCACAGTTCTTAAGAGACCTCCTACTTCAATTCCTTCTACAGATGCTCACGCTCGTTTAAAAGAGCTCTGCCGCCTTTTCTTAAGTAAATAAATAAATAAAAATCTAACACTGGCAAATCAAAAATACATATTCTGGCACATCTTGATGAAACAACATCCCTCCCTGCTATGGCCCTCCACTGTTCTCTCATTAGAACACTTTTCTACCGTGTCTCCTCATACCTTTTCTTTGATGCACAAGTACAATCCATTCTTCTTCCATCAGGTTTGGCTCTTAAGCATGCCAGTACTGATCTGAAAGCCTTTGCTAGACTTCTGCAGGAGTTTTCAGCAGGGTCTGGTTCATAGAAGATTTCTTCTTTTCAAGCAGTAGGGAAAGGTTACAAGTTTGCCTACAGTTTCAGAAATACCAAACGCACTGTCCAGTAGACTCAGATACATTTTAAAAGTTCGTATGCCTCTGGAAAAAAATTCTTAAAACTGGCTAGAAAGGATCAGCTTTTGAATCTAGGGAGCACTTTTCAGTTCCCCTTGTACTGGTGAATATCACAGCCTTTTAAAATGCAAATATTACATACCATTGCAAAGGGGAAAAAAAGATAGACTGTTTTCCCCATCTAATGCCCCTGTAAGCCTACAATAATACTCCAGTCCACCTTATCCCACTTCTTCCCGCACTCCTCTGTTTCCATGAGCATTTGTTCTGTCATGGTGGCCTTAGATCAGTTCCACTTTCCGCATTCAAATTAATTAGAAAAAATAAATCAATAAGTGGGGGTGGAGGGAACCATTCCTAACTCATCCCAGCTCTCCAGGTTGGTTCACACCTGCCCAAGCACAAAGTGGAGGCCAAGAATTTCCACTTCACCACTTCCCCAGCACTGCTGGCTGAGCTGGTTCAAATGCTGGGGAAGCTACAGCATCCTCCAGTTCGATTGCTTCCTACAGTCTGAGAACACAACAAAAATGAAGTATCTGATAATTAAGTAAGAGGTGATAATCAAGATATACACTTTCAATTGCAGAAAAAAATTAATCGCTGCTTCCTTGCCTGGGAATTTAACCAGATTTTCAAGACATTACCAAGACCCAGAAATCACTGCAAACTGCAGAAATATGTAGGTTGCTCTCCTGCATCTGTTCATCTCCTGTCTTCTCACTTGACTTTCTCTTTTCCCTAGAGCAGATCTGCTGTGGTTTCCAGCACTGTAAGCCATCATTCACAGAAGGAGTGGATGGGAGCACAGCACACGAGCTCCCCAAGGACTCTCCGTAAGTCCTCACCTCCATTCCCACCGGGACCACGCTCTTTCCTCAGTCCTTGCCATCGTCCTTCTCCCCAAGGAGCCAAACCTCGCCTGGGCCCTGCCTTCACCTCCCTGCACCGCCATGCGGCTCCCACGCGGTTCCTCGTGCGGTGAGCTTCCAACCACCTCTGCAGGGAGCCCGTAACACTCAAAGAAACCACTTCTAATGCTGCATGTTCTCTCCAGCAAACTCCCCAACCCAAAGGCACCAGTCCCTGCCAAGAGCAACAGATTAAAACCAATTTAAGAATTTAGGAGCATGTTTCTGAGTTTTGCAGAGCCAGTGCATGCTAGCAAAGCAAGGCTGCCTCATTACATGTTACCCTCTCACATCTTTCCACATTTGGTCTCACTTGAAGACTCCCAGCTTCCAGAAGAAAATCACATTTATCAACTCCGAGCATGACTAGGTTTCTAAAGGTCAAATTTCGGCCAGAAACAGGGAGGTGCCCCATAACAGAGGACAAACCGTAAATGGCAAATAATCAACCTGTGGAATTCACTGATGCAGGGGTCAAAGACAAAACCCTGTGGGCGGATGATCTGCCAACTGCTAACAGCATTTACAGTTAGGCAGAATCCCGCAGTGAAAGGGCAACCAAAGGCCACAATTTTAGGGTGTAAAGTATTTGCAAAAGGCTCAGGAAAAGACACTCCCCGCTGGTGGCACCCTTCGCAGACACATGCAGGCAGACAGGGATGAGGCTGCACGGCTGGGTTCTGATCTGCCAAACCCTTGTGTTTAAGAGGTTATGGATGTCCTAAAATGCTTGTGGCATCCACCCCTTGGCCAGAGCGGAGAGAATAGCAGCACACTGTTACCAGGGACCTCACACCAGTCATTGCCAGGAAAAGGTACCCACTAGAGAACCAGCGGTCTGAATTAACATATGTGTTCCCCTGCCACACGAGGATTTTAGAAACAAGCCACAGAGGAGGTCAGGAAAGGCATTCCTTGGCAGAACAGCAAATACTGACAGAAGGGTGCAAGGCAGTGAAGTTGCTCCAGGATCAAAGTGCTGCTCAGTAATCTCCATTATTGTGCCTCGTAGATATTTTAAGCAAATCGATCTGATCTCATCGCTGTGCCTACTAATGTTTTAAAATGCAAATAGCAGTTTCCTATAATAGTACCTAGATTTCTCTCCTGGAAACGTCTTTATAATTCACATCTTATTAGCCACAAGAATTCCAATTACACATCTTCTCTTCTAATTCCTACCAGCTGATTATTAGCATTAGATGATAATAGAGCATTTTCTGCTAATATATTTCTTAATAACATCAAACTGCAGAATGCCTTTGTGGTCTAATAATTGAATAACTGCACTGAAGAGAGTACTAAATTACTGGAAAATGTTTTACTTTAAGTCTTTATTACTGTTCAAAAACATGGAATATTTAAAATGCACTCACAGTTTAGCCACATTCATCAGGCAAGTTATATCTGCAACCAAAGAGAAATGAAACCAAGCTGCTTAAAGATCAACATGTAATTCAAGTTTTGGATGTTTAAAAGGAAGGAGGGACGAGACAGCTACATCCACATGTACAAACAGCTGATGCACAGTTTAATACCAAGAAAAGATGAAACCATTGAGTTTCTGGGTTTTGTTAGCAGATCTTTTACTGCAGAGAGCGATAGCCTACGATGTGCTCTAGGACTGCATGTTCCACCCATTCCCGACACAGGTGGGTATCAGCTGCTAGTTTACAAAACATTTTTCATTGATTTTGAGGACTGTTAACAAGGAACGTTAAAGTGAGAAATCAGAAAGGGTTACAGAGAACGGTGCACGCTGGAGAACACTGGCACAGCAGAAAACATCCTCCTATGTTTATGTTGCAAAACTTAACCACTAAAAGAAATTATGACTAATGGATCCTGCGGTGCTGGGGACTCTCTAAATTAGCCATTGACTCCTGTAGAAAGAGCAGAGCTCTAGGGCTGGGCTAGGCACTGCAAGTCACAACTAAGGAATGATAATGGGAAGCATGAGTTAGCTTGAAGTTCATCTTCCCTCATCCTTCCAGGCTCATGGTGCCATCTCTGCCTCCCTCCAGCCCACCTTCCAAAATGTGCAGAGGGGAACCCGCATCTGCGGCCCGGCACGCGTGCCTAGATAAATGGTATCTCAGCTGGGAAGAGTTCAAGGTAACCGGTTTAAGTGAAGAAGAAAACAAGCAAGGAACGGGGAAGAAGAGTTCACCTCTTTATTCGGTATCCTGTGTGGTGCAAATACACCCAATTAGACGTGTCCGTGTAATTTTCACATCAAACATCATGAACTCCATACTCAGCTCCCAAGGCAACTAATTGCATGGCTCACAGTGGATTTTCCCAAGTTTTTGAGAACACTGCCGGCACTCTTCAATAAAGCCATTTAACATAACAGAAGGTTAAAGTGAGACACAAACACTTGCTTTTTTTTAATTTACACCTTTCATTTACTTCCACAGAAATGTCAGGAAAGGGCTGAGATATTGTGTGATGTACTGTCATGCATGCTTCCTTTTAAGAGCTGGGTTAAAAGACAACGACTGGATTAAGAGAATGTAATCAAGATCTATACCTTTAACAAATTTTTCGACAGTCAGAAGAGGGTGCATGCTCAAGGGCATTGATCTTAACGTGTCTTCAGAACAAAGAACGAGCATCCTGTCTTACATATTTACAGACATGAAAACAGGTGGTGGGGAGAATCTGCAAATGTAATGACTTCAGATGATCTTTTTCAAAAATCAGGTAGAACCGGCCTACACCGCAAGGATCAGGCTAGTAAAAGACTGCCTGGGCACATTGCACCAAGCACTACAAACCTTCCCAGCATGAGAAACTATTAGCTTTTATTGCATTATATTTATGCGGTTGTAATCATTTTTTTGATGAATGCCCTTCACGAGCCACTAGGCTACAAAAGAGGCCTTTGTAAAGTAGGCCTAACACCGCGGTGCAGGGAGAGGAGAAGGCAGCATAGGATGCGCTTGGCGTTGCTTGATTAATGATTTGGCATCGCTTTGTAGGTCGCGTTTGCAGCCGGCAGGGTGATATGTACATCCAAATTCAGCGAGCTATTCAAGCACATGAGCAGTCCCACGGATCTCACATGAGGAACACAGTTTAGCACCTGTAGCACCCTGCTGAACCCCAGCCCTAACTGCAGCTCCCTTGGGTGGGGGACCCCAGTGGCACCCCACCCTCCCACATCGCTGCTGCTCAAAGAGAAAGCCACCCAGATCTGTCTCCTTGCAGGCCAACAAACAGCACGTTCTTCTCCCTTCTTCCCTAAGGCATTTCCATAAGGATGATCAAATGCTATACAATAATGATTACCCTCCTGTTCTCCTCTTCCAAAAACCTCCTTCACAAAACTTCCCCACATAAACCCCGTAACTGCTGGAGGAGGGCATCCCACTCGACATCCTGGAAACCCAGCAAATAACAGAGATGTTAAAACATGCAACAAAGACCCCAGTGGATTCAGAAGAGCCTCTAGCAGTGCTGCCAAGGCCCTGTGTCACTGCAATTTATTTTAATGTGCGAGTGCTGTAATTTACAACCGGGCTAGATTAGTGTGCACAGAGTGGGGAGAACCCACGGCTATTATAAAAATCATATAAATAAGGGTTTTAATTAAAAACATCATGCAATACCCAAAACGATTACTTAAAGGAGTAGGAAGGAGAGGGCTGAGTTTTTCCCTTATATTTTTAAGAACACTTTTTGAGACGGAGCAGGAAAAACAAGAGAAATGGCAAAGAGGCGTACCACAAAACTCTAAACTGAGCCACACCAGAAATAAATTGTGTGTGGAAAAAAGGAAAGGTTTCCAACAAGATGATGGACGCCTTCTTACTGAAAGGAAAAGCGAAGTTATGACAGCAAAACTCACTCAGGTGCCAGTTTTATCGCCACCTGTAAGGCTGGCTCTCCAGTTTGTGACCACCACGGAGGTAAACCAGTATCCCCCTGATGTCCCCTTACCCAAGGGCCTCCCAGGCCCCCTACGTTCCCTGCTGAAATCCTGCCAAATTGAGCTCCACAGGAAAAAATGGGGGAAGCCAAAACTGCGCTGACACTGGTTAGCAGAAAGCAGAAGCGTATCCCAGAGCTGTCCGCAACATCTCACAAGCAGGAGAAGCAGGTCTAGTGTTTAAATTGCAAAAGTAAGTTTATATTAAATACTATAAACTCATATGGGGAACACATGGGATTAAAGTCGCTGGAGAGCCACTATCCTAGCCCTGACTGCCACCGCCTTTGTAGGCCTTCCTCACAGGAACTGAATTTGTACGTCCAGAGAGACATGGACAGAGCTGGAGTAGCAAAAATGTAGGAAACATAAAGAAAAGGCCACGCTGCAGCACGAGACCCGTGCGCACACTCATCATACTGCAGCCAGTGCAAGGAGGCTGAGCTTCACCCGCTTCCCCAGAGGAATGAAGGAAGAGCTGCCAAGGTCACTCGGGGTATGCGGTTGGCTGATGTAAAAATTCACAGCATTTCCTAACCCTTACGGGGAGCGCATGGTCTCCCGGAGCAGATTTGCTGGCTCCTTGCATCGCCGCCTTGTCTCCAGACGTAGCGGCGCAGCAGCAAACTTCAGCAGGAGGACAGTGGGGGCTGCAGCAACGCAGACCAGAGCCTTTCGAAGGGTGCGAGCAGACTGCAGCCACTATCTCTGCCTGTGGGTTGCAGTAGAGACAACGCATTCATTCTGCTGTGCCTTGCGAGGGCACTCCCTCTTCCCCCCTACCACTCCCCACAAGACCACTAGCATTTTGAATTAAGTGTTATGTGTAAGTATTTCATTCACCCTTAGAGAGATATGGGCCAAACCAACGTGCATTGCTGTCAAGAATCCTGCTGCCTTAGCCAAACTCAAATCATTTATTTCTGGTGTTGTTACCCAAAGAAATTGCCTATTTAACAGACGAGAACAGCAGTGTAACAGAGACCAGACACTTGGAAATTTAGTACAACATATGAAACAGTGTCTCGCAGAATGGTAATTAAAAAAATGAACATAAAATTGACTTGGCTAAGAACACTGTCATATGGCTAAAATGCACAAGCTAAGCATATGTTAGGCATTGTACGGCGTATCCGCACGGGTATCCCAAGGCTTGGTGCTCAGATAGCTTGGATTTAACTGTCTTAGAAATACCACTATCGGAAGGGGGTTTAGAGCCAAAATTAAATGGGAAGCCATTCCTTCCTTCAGTAGGAGAGAATAATCGTACTGGAAGGTCTCAAAACTATTAGGTTCGTCAGAGGGAATACAGTCGCATATTTATTAGTTGAATGCCCCTTAGCACACAGGAGTGTTTGGAATAATCTAAACTCCGTCTTTGGATTGGGAAGAAAGAGCTTATTGTTTGCTGGGGAGGGGGAAGCTCTGGCGGTAGCAGACACCTAAGTAGAGAAGGGGCTGTTGTGCTCTCAGCTACAGGGGAAAAAAAAAAAAATACAACGTGCAAAAGTCTCTCTCCCCAAACAATATGGTGACAAGACAGGGCACAACAATGTCTGAAGCCATCACAATCCATTACACTGGGAGCGCTACTGGCAGTGAGATTAAGTTATATTAATAAAATATTTAACAGTCTAGACCTGACTTTCTATTACATCTGTCCAAGCACAGCCACTTGCATCTGTGCAAGATGAGCACTTGGCACCGATGGACATAGCTGGTCTCAATAAATAAAAAAAGAGTATCTGCAGATTTAATTGAGCACAGCGAGGGCAAGTTATTTTGTGTGTTATGGTTGGTAGCATTAACGTGAAGTTCTAAAGGCACCTCTGTAAATCACAGGACACATCTCCAGTGACTCTTCCTGCCGTTACAAGCTAGGCAGTGGAAGAACAGACAGGCTGGATTTTAAGACTACTCCTAGAAAACTACTGCAGTTTGTATGAGAAACCGAGGGCTTATAAATACTGAAAGCCCACGTCCCTCTTCAGAGAGACAGTGCCTGACAGGGACAGCTACAGGACAGCCCACACTGCTTACTCTCAAGACCCTGATCTTGCCATTCCTCTCTGAACATTGTCAGGTCACAGCCAAGGTCCAAAATATCATCGCCTTCTCTGACGAGGCAACATCCTGGGTGCCTGCAAACAGCCTCACAAACACATTGTGTGTTTGCTCGAGAAAAACAGCAAGCAATGCTGTCATTAAAATCACTCCTGAAACTGAAAGAGACGCACAGCCCACCTCCTCTAATGCTAATGCTATCGCAGAAGGGATGTCAACCTCAGCTCTCACTGCTTCCTCCGGGAGGCAAGCACCAAATCCTGCAGACAGCTTTACCCCCTCTGCAGCTGGGCAGTGCCAACCTGTGGGACTTCAGGCTTGTGGGCAAAGTGCTCAGCTCATGCCAGCTTCCCTTGACTGTAAATACTGTGTCATTGAGAAGCAGTGCCATGGGGAGTTCTGGACACCCCGAAGAGGACAGGCAGATGACAGCCTTTTCAAGCAACATCCCACAAGAGACAGCAGGGACCGAAAGGAAATGAAGTGACCAAAACGGAACTGTTTTAAATGATACTTTATGTTCAACTAAAATTTGCTAAATTGGAAGTGGTTTTAATTACATGCTTTTAAATCCTGACAAAGAAATTGCCAAAGTGTTTTCACAATATGACAAAGATAAGGTTGTCTGGATTGGGCCAAACAACTTTTCCTCTCCTCCCCTTTTCCCTAACCTATCTCCCTGCAGCTCCAAGGGAGGACGAAAGGGGAGGAGGAATGCAAGCACAGAGTGCACAGAGTTGGAAGCGACTGCTGTAAGAGCAAAGGCAACAACAGCCATAACAGGAGAAAGTGGAAATGGCTCCGCCAGAAAGGGAAGGAGAGCTCCTAGCATGGGCTGAAATGAATATCCCCTGCAGGAGGACAAAAAAAAAGAGGACATCACGCTTCTGAGCACTGGTATGTGATGACAGGGGAAGACACAAGTTTGACATTGACTGCAGATGGATGGAAATTCATGAGCAAAGCATGATACATACACATTATTTATCCAAATCACAGCCAGGAAGCAAAAGGCATGTTCTGCACCCATGCAAGTATTTTACTTCTTCCCTCGCTCCCACCCAGCTCTTTGGGAAGGCAGAATCAGTACACTGAAATCCTTTTCTTTTTTTTTTTTCTTTTTTTTTTTCTTTTTATTTTTAAACTCTTTTCATCAGTGGACAGACAATGGAAAAGTTTTCTTTTGTCCCAGCCTGGACACAAAATCTGCATAGATCTAACTCTTCTGGAAAAGGAGCCAGTGAAACACCTAGCAAGAACACAATGCCGGCTAACAAAAGAAAAGCTCAGGGCTGATAAAATCAAGCCTCACATGAGCTCGTTTCAGGTGGCTGCATGAGGGAGGAAACTGCTTCTTCAAACAATGGGCGGCCGCCTGCCACCATCCTGATTTGCACTGACCGCATCCCGGCTGGGGCGGTGAAGTTGTGCTGCGCAACTGGTTGGGTCCAGCCCGAAGAGAATGGCCAAGAAACTGTGGACTGGAGTCAACAACCCCAGTGCCACACCACACCGATTTCCCCAGCTGGTAACAGACTGCAGATACAGCTGGATGAGACCCAGCAGAGCTGCTGCCTCCGATGTGAATCCTCCTGGCGGGCTTCGGCATGCTCTGTTTTCTGGCAACTGCAGCATCGTGCTTCCACGCTCACTCAGTGTTTTCCAGGATGCATCACTTCCTCCTAGTTTCTTACAATGCCCTGGAAGCCATAAGTTATTGGGAGTTAAAACAGCACACCCTGTCACTGCCCTGAGGAGAAACATCATCTACCTCAGCACCCTCGGGATCTGCAAAATAAGGTGGACATTCGGCCACCCAAAGCATCTGTATGGTGAACACTTCAGCACCCACCAGCATTCAAGTGCAGCTTCCCAGACCAGCCTTCTGTAAATAGCAACTCAGTGTGGACACAGAGCAGCTGATTTTTAACCTTTTCCATGTTGCTAATAGAAGGTAGGGGTCCTAAAGGAAGAAAGTCAGTCCACCAACTTATTAGTTCTTGATTATCTTTACCTCCTGAATCGCCAGCTGCTTAGGAACAGGCCACCCATGCTCACAAGTCGGAAGCCCCTGGCCTCAACTTGCCGTTCCCTCCGACGCTGAGCAACAAATGCAAAGGTGAAACGTGACCCTGAACTACAGCCTCAGAGACGTTTGAGCTCTTATGGATGCTCAGCTCAACACGAGGCAGTTTTCCTGTAGGCTGCGTTTAGCAGCTTGCCTTTGTTGCGTTACGGGAGAATAAACCCCACAGTGAGCTCCAAGCTACTTCGGTTGGGCGATCATAAATTCCAGAGGCCAGATTTTGTTGTCAGTTGCATGAAACATAAAAACAACTATTTCAACAGAATTACTCCACATGCCTGGCCCTTAGTCTTAACCAGTAATAGGGCAGATGCTGGCAAGATAAAGAGGCCATCTATGCTATCATTAATGAAGTTTCAGGTAAAACATGACGCAACATTATTTCAAAATCCTGACATATTGCTACAGGTATTTGGTGCTCTTCCCTTAATTACAATTGCTGGAGAGCATTTTTATTTTTTTTTTCTCTCCAACATTTGCTTGCCTGAAACCTAATGACTGTGTTAGAAAGTGTGCATCTGGACGGACTGTTTTTCTTTACTCATCACTGTCATTAGCGTCCAAAACTTACAGAAAGGGGAACAGACTCTTTTTTGGATAGATGGTTGGAGTCAAGACCCTCTCCAAAGAATTACTGGAGACGTAAGGGGGAATCTCATCTGCTAATCCACCCATTGTACAAACTCAGCCCTCTATTAAACAAAAGTTGCATTAAAGCAATTTACCCACGGCCCCCCTTTCCTTGATTTCTTTGCAGCACTTTCATAAGATAAGCTCCCTCATTACCAATAGAGCCACGGTTGTCAAAGAAGCCAGTTGTTAAACAACACTTCGCAGTGATGCTATTAAAGCTTCCGGATAAAAGCTGCTAACAAGTGCAAAACAACTGCCTGGCATTTCCATCTGAGATGCTTTCCAAAGCTCCCTAGGCCATGCTTCAAGGAGGTCTGCCTATTAGGGGAACACTGCATGGCAAACAGGCTGGAGACACGCTGCCCATGACTTGCCAGGCCCCCAGCTAAGGTACATGTTCCACATCTTCCATGCTGTTACAGCTTTGTAATAAAGTAGGGAGCTGAGAGCCCACAAGTCACAGTCACGAAGGACATAAAAACACCAAATCCACCGCAATGCTGGTATTTCACACAGACTTACAACAGAGGATCAGCATAAACACCAGGGGCTACAAGATGGGACTGGTACCCCTTGGCCATTTAACACCTACTCTGGAGTTTCACAACTAAAGATACAAAAAAAAAAAAAAAAAAAAAAAGATAGCTTAAAAAGTTTGTTAGAACTATAACAAGACTTTTTGCCCATGCAAGAGATTTTGTTCTGCTCGGATTGTGTCAGACCAATTACAACAAACTCTAATTCGGGACATTAAAACAGCGTGATACGGGCCTATTGTTGTTACATTCTCTTGGTAACAAAACTATGTGGTTATGCTATGCAGGACAATACTGAAAAATAAATAAATAAATATAAAGCCGCTAGGACACGTGTAGAAAAGAGTTAATTAAATTCAGATTCACAAAAGGAGAAGGAAATAGAAAAGTTGAGCCCCCAAATCTACTGATACATTGGTACCAGTTCAAAGAGGAGTTATCCAATGATCATTTTTCTCAATACTGTAAATACCTAAACTTCAAGAAAACCATTTGCTTACTTGCTTTTTTCCATTTCACTCTAATTTAAAACACCAACTTAGTTAACAAACAATCCTCCCAGAAGGAGAATAATGGTGGGAACTCTTTTACTATCTGATTTTAAACAGGCACACTCATCAGTGTATCTTCCCAATTTCCTAATAAGGACTCTGCAACACCCAGAAATTCCAGTTCCTTCAGGGAATCATCCTAGATTTTTATAGTGAAACTCACGCATGCTGTGAAAAGACTTGGGGGTAAAATGACTACTTGTAGGGCTTAGTCTTGACGATGTCCTAGTGACAGTGCCTTCTGTAGCTACAAACACCAGGGACTCCAGCCACTGATGGAGGTTTAAATCCTCGAAAACACCGGGACTGTCTATACTGTAATGATTTTACCAGGGATGAGGAGTTCAGCATTAAGCACTTCAAGGTGGGGATCAAAACTCTTTCTCCCAGGAGACTGTATGGCAAATTAGAAGTGACCACAACTATGAAATCTTAAAATATTCCAGAGATCGCGTGGGGTTGTGGGATCTATTGTCTACAGACCCTGACGGAAAATGGATGAGCTGGTTTTGTGGTGGAAGCCCCATCCCCTTCAAGGGCACCAGATTTCTCAAGTCACACACTGACACTTGGATCCCCACCACGCCTGACAACACGCTTGGGTTGACAGCTGCTTCTTCAGTATATGGTGTCTATAGTGATAATACTCCAAGCAGTATCTGGGGCAGACAGGGAGAATAAAGAAAAGAAAAGGATGTGAAAGTAGTCAGTGGCATCTGACTACTTTCGACAGCTTACCATCTCTTGCCACCAGATCCAATCTTTTGGCTTCCTTAACCTAAGCAGTTACCTAAGAACCCCGTGCTTTATTTCATCCAGGCTCTCACTACTCCTGTACACACCCTAGCAGATCAGTCATATTTAAATCCAGTTTGTTCCGCTCCAGTTCACTCTACTTCCATTTTCAATATAAACTGGAAAATCCTTCTTGACTCTACCACCCCCAAGGACCAGTCACTCTCCCACCCCTCAGCCCTGCTCCCAGAGGTGTTAACGAAAGTCACCACTTCTCATGCTTTAGCCATGAGACCACCTTTGCTAAATACCACCTGCAAGGCTTCCACTGAGAGCTGGGTGCTTTTTGATGACCAAAGAGGAATCTGACAGTTCACAAGAGCTACTCTTACATACTGCTGGTGTCAGCACTCATTGATAACCAACTCACTTATCTCCTCTAAAACCAATTAAATAAAGGGTGTAGCACCTATGTAAGTCCATGGACAGCTTTATTTTATGGAGACTGCTCCACTTGGCTAGTCTCACGTCATGTCCGAGAACACGTCCCCAGCATGCCAGGCAGGGCTGTGTCACGCAGCCCGACCAGCCCCAGCAGGGCTCCTGAGCTCACGAGGCACTCTGGGGATACTGGCCTGGGTCATGGGCGCTGTTTAATGGCATCTCCGTACTCCTACGCCCACTGTAATTAGCGAGACAAATTAGTCCAGGTGCCGTACCAGAGTGAGCAACTTAATTCTGCATTCACTTGCACTGAGCTGTAACGTTCAGCAGGCAGGAGGCCACACTCGGCTGGTCCTTTGTGCTCCTTCCTGATCTGTAAGGTCCATGGGATTCCTTTTAAAGCTAGGAAAAGCCAGCACAAATATTTGGCTTGACTTTCTGCACAGCACAGCCACCGGTTACTCACCAGGAATGTTTTGGAGCAGAGAACACATCTTTCTACAGGTCTGCTCATCACCAGCTAGCGAGAACCAGGGTGCCTGTGAACTGCAAACACCGGGCAGGAGAGAACCAAAATTACACGGCAAAATTTACCTAGACTTATAGACCTCCTTACACGCATGCATGGATGGCACATATGTGTGTGGTATGTACATGCATGGAAGCCAGGTTATCTGACCTCAGCAGATACTACCTGCAATTCAGGCCATAAGAACAGAAGAATTTATTTTGCCTCAATGCTAGCAGAGAATGCTGCTTGCCAGAACAGCTCGCTATATTGTATGATAACTGAATGAAGCTAATTTTCAGCAGATTCTATCTAACAGCTCTTAACTGGTAGAAATAGTTCAAGGTCTTCAAAGTATACAGTGTTGCATAGCCCCTGATTCACACATTCTGCTAATAACTGCCAGACAATTGTATTGAATTTATTCAAAAACCATTAGCTGCAGAAATTTGTATTCTTCGATTCTGCCTTCAGATACATGCTATATTACACTTATATTAAGGTTAATGTGCAATGCCAATTCTTTCACAAAGGAACTGTAAATATTTGAAGCTACAGTATCTCTTACTAAGGTGTCTGTTTTACAAGTTTATTGTTTCTCTCTCGCAATTCCCCTTTCATCCCTGCCCCTGCCAGGAGAGCTGGGCTGGAAAAACGGTGAGTACATTAGAGCAAATACAGGCACATTTTAAGGGAAGTATTTGAGACATCCTTTGTACAGCGTGCATATGCTACCAGCATTACAAGGATTTTTCTTTCATCTGCTCCTTCAGAGATGAGACTCCAAAATACTTAAAAACTGCTTTATAAATATCCTTCGAAAAACCATCATTACATCTTCAGAGCGCTGCCGTGTTAAACGCCTGCCACTGAGGAACGATGGTAAAATTAGGGAGGAGTCAGAGGTGGGAGCCGAGGAGCACAAGTAGCACGAACGCAAGAATGCTTAAACAAGGGAACCTCAGCGTGAGGCTGGGGCATGTGGGCACTTTTATAGAGAAATAATACACACGTACCATTTACGTTATAAAAAATGCTGCAGGTAGGCAGGCTTCTGTAATTTATCTAATACTCTTTTATATTCATGCTTCCTTAGGTTTCATGCAATTTATTAAGTTTTCAGCCTTGCCCGCAGCAAAAAGGATAAACAAAAGCAGATGTGAGACTGTGAGACTTTTTTTTTTTTTTTTTTTTTTTTAAGGGCCCGCCAACCTCCTGCAAAGTGTGCATCCAGCTGGACGAAGCACAGACCAGTCGCGCTGCCCTCTCCTCCTGCAGCAAGCTCCACACCAAGCCATAAGAGCACATGCCATGACCCATGGCGCGTTGGGTAGCTCTCTCCTCTTTGGAAAAAAGTTGTTCCCTACCTTCTATTTCTGAAGATTTTGCTAGAAATGTGTTTTGTTGGTCAAGGGCTAAGCAATCCACAAGAACAAAGGGGCCTGGAGGATGAGCAGGAGATTGAGGGTGACATGGCCCTACCTGGTCACAGGGGACACAGGGACGGACTTCGGGAGCATTTCCACCAACAAAAGGCAGAGCTATCGAATTTGGTATTGTTCAGTGGGGGATAACCAACAGATTACTTCTTCACTGCATCTTCACTGAAGGGCTCATGTTAACATTAAACAAGGAGAAGCTTCAGGAAAATGTGTGTGCAAGACCTCATAACCCTCACAAAAGAGGAGGAATTGTGTTGCTGCACAGGAGTTGCCGGAAAAGCTCAGGGATCTATGAATGGGTTTCCAGAAGACGGTGCCTCCACGCAGGCATCACACGGAGGACACAACCACACAGCAGAGTACGTCCCAGTGTGTTACCTGGGCCCATGCATGGTGCCAGCCAGGTTAAAGCCAGCTCCCGGCTGCAGGCACGTAACAGAACAGGTTGGGCTTGCGTGGGGCCAGCTCAGGGAGCGGGTGGAAGAACCACATTGGTCTGTGCACCCGTCCATCCACACACACCTCCAGTTAAAGGCTGTTTGGGAAATGGATATGGAAGGCTACGGCACTTCCCACCATAACACAGCTTCCCCTTTTATTGTTGCAGCCTGAATTCTGGAGATGGAAACCATCTAATAAACACTTACACTACCCGGTCTTTATTTTAACACAGAGGCTGTCTCTCTCCCAACAATCTCCCAAGACCCGACAACCTCACATCCTCGAGATTCAAAGGATGCAAAATTCCCCTTAACAAACAATGGGTTGCAGGTTCCCTCACTCTGGTACCCCATCGTTTCAAAGAAAAAGATTCAGCTATTTCCTATTTTGAACAAACCAAGAAAGCCTCTGAAACAAACCACTTAACCCCCCCTGTTACAGCAGCTGTTTCTCAAACATTAACAGCTTGCAGATTAAAAGTCTAGGAAGGCAAAAAGGGGTGAGAAGGGAAGGGGAGGGGGGTAGAAAATCCCAGCTCACAAGGTGCAGCTGAAAATAACAAACGGCTTTGAAACCAGAAGGGCAACTCAGCCTTACTCCAGCGGCGCTAGTGAGCACCCACATAATGAATTGGGGATTCCCCGTGTCACGGCCGGCTCAGAGCGCGAATCGCAGAGTTCCAGCGAGGATCAATAACTGTCAGAAGGAGAAGAAAGTGAGCACTAAATTCGCTCGCCTTTCATCTTCAACAAATGGAACAGAAAATCTGATGGATGACAGAACCTTTCGTTTCTATAGCGTTCTTGTTGAACTAAAGACTAGTGACACTGAGATGATTTTCGACATGCGCTTCTTCAGATTCAGAAGCAATTATAAAAATAAAAATAAAAGAGTGCCATTACAAAAAAAAAAAAAAAGCCTCCAAACTAAAAGTAATAATTCAGAAGGGGAGGTTAAATAAAAAATATTAATGAAAGCCTGTGCCAATGGTCAGCCCCTAGCATGCAAGAGTGCAGAGTTTTGGAAGCATGGAGTACATTAAACACAACACACCCCTTGCCTCCCCCGTAATTAAGTTAGAGATGTGAGAGCAAAAGCAATAGAGGCTGTCTGCTTAGTTTCTCTGCTTGGCAGGGCACCACACACACATGCACACAATTTCTCCTATCCTCCATTTGTGAAAGGGAAGAAAGAAAGAAAAAAAAAAAAAAAAAAAGCCCAAATGAACAGATAAACACAAAAAAACAAGCAAACAAAAAAATCCCAGATTTCAAAGAACGAACATGCTACTGCTCAAAGAAATGCCAAAATCTCTTCTCCATCCTTTTATTCTACTGTAGACAGTCACTCAACCCATCAGGAAAATTATATTAAAACAACAACAACAACAACAGAAGGGAGACAGGACCTTTTGTACAATCCAGCTGGCTTCTGTACCTTGACTTTCATATCAGATATTTATTTTGGCACGCGGGTAGTGGGGTTAGGGGAAACATCTCTGGACACCTCGACATACTTCTCCGTGGTGTAACAGTTCAGAGCACTGAGGTACACCTCTGATTGCTGCCCATGAATGCTGAACATGCAATATAATAACCTACAGTACCTTTGCCTTGTACAATATCACACAAACAAGCCACAGGGCAAGAAGGGGAAAAAAAAAAAAAAAAAAACAACACCAGGTAACCACCAACTCCAGTCCCAGCAAAGAACGTGATCAGTCTTCAGCCTTATGATGTGGATTCAGCCAAAGAGGTGGTGTTACTCAAAACCACTGCTCACAAGGCCTTGGGACCATGACGCTTTCTTTTAGTTTGCTGTCATGACCAGGTGGGCTGCAGGGGTCTCCTGCACTGGGAAACAGCACCTGCAGCCTGAGTGCAGGGTATGTGCCACAGGACCCAGCTCAGAGAGGCATCTTTCCACCACCGAAATGGAAACTTAAAAGCCTGCAAAACAAATGCAGTGACTCAACTAGGTCTAAGGGCTCGCTATAAAGTTCAGAAATTGCCCTGCACGTACTAATTCAACCTTATGGCTAGTGTGTGAGAAGGTTATTTGTGCTTTCTCAGGGGAATAAAGATATTAAATGACTAGCTCAGAGACACAAGACTAGCTGATGGCAGAACTGGCAATAATAAAAATTAAAAAAAAAAAAGCAGAGAACGAAAACAAAAAAAAAAAAAAAAAAAAAAACCTCTGGCCCTTGTATTTTAATCCAAACAGGCCACGACACACAAAACCGAGATTAGCACGGGCTCTCTAGTATCATCTAATGCCTACCACAGACTCATTGTCTTCGCAGCTCCCCGCGCGGGCTCTGCACCACACCCCGCGGCTTCCCGCTGACGCCCCAGCATGCCTGCCCGACTGCAGTCCTGCGCCTGTGCCTGAGTCGCCCAGCCCTGGGCTGCACTCCTCAGGAGACCTGGAGAGCCAGGAACCCAGTGACACCACTGCACTGGGCTCCTCTGAAACCATAAGGGTTTCCCCATATGTTTCTACAGCCTAGTTTCATTCATTCATTTCAGGAGCAAGGCTGGGAGTAGCCGCAGTCTGCTGGAACATTTAGGAAAAGAGGCTCCTTCAGATATTCCCCCACTTCGATCCCATCCTAAAAGAGGTTTAGCAGTGGCCCATCTGAAAATCTGCATCACCTAACAGAGGGAGAGTGCTGTCTGGCATCCAATGTCAGACAATTCTGGTATCTCAATCAAATTCTGGTTTGAGAAACGAGGCCTCGTCTCCATATGAAAAAGATAAATCAATCCAGAATACCCAAATGCAATTTTAAAGGAGAGTATCTATTCTAGATCAAATACAGATGCAGAATCCACAACTTCAGATTAACAGCGTCTTCCCTGGTTAGCTGAACCTACTATGGAAGTGAATTACTCCATGCTAGGCAGCGGCGTCCTTGCTCTCTAACAAAAGCACCCTCACGCAGGAGCTGCCCTGAAGTAACTACTCGAGAGCAAACCCGTGTGTAGTGGAGCCATTGTTTCACACAGACTGGAGCCTCTCACCGCCCTGTCCCTCCCTAAAAGCCATAAAATGTTCCCGACACAGACGGGCTGCCTTGCCACACCTCACAGATCAGGGTTCCTGGGGCTGGGTTGCGCTGCTGCTCGCAGCAGGCCAAGCGCAATGAGATGCCACCGTTAGACGAGCAGCACCTCGCAGCCTGGATTTTTTCACCTTCACTGAAGGTTACTTTTTCTTGCTTCTTGGCCTGTTTTGTACAACATCCTGCAAGCATATGTTAAAACGAACCGAGGCAATCGGTGTCGTCTCCAGACAGGGTCTCCACGGCACATCTCACAAGGCTGTGTGTGACGTTTCCAGCACTCAGCGAGGAGCACCTACCTCACAGGGCCGCACTCCCAGGCTGATTGCACAATGACAGCAAGCGCCAGGAAAACTCCACGTCTAATCTGAGAGCTGACACTGACTCACTGTGTGGGCTTGGGCAAGCCACTTAACCTCTCTGCATCTCAGCTTTCCTGCCCATAAATGATGGTAACGATGCCGAGCTCCCTCTTCCCCCCAGGGACTGATACGGAGCCTTGGTTTTGTACGGCACTTTGGAAACATGAAGTGCTACACAAGTGCTAAGTACCATTATCTGGAACATCCACCGTCACCTCCACGTACGTGTGCAGCAGATGCTGGTGAGAAGTGGCCCACGGGGAAGACTCCAGTCAAATTCAACACATGCGTTTACCCCAAGGTGTCACCAGGAAAACGGCGTAAGGATGACTTGAAGTCCCCTCCCTCACAGGAACAGGAATGATTTCTCGCACAGCATTTACCCACTGAAAGGGCACCGCAGAGCCTTACGGGAGCCCACTCATCCCTCACAGACAGGTACAGCTCTCCTGGTGACCGCCCAGCAAGAGGAGGGAGAGTGCCTGGCTTTGGTGACTGTATCTGAAATCTGTGGCAATTTTCCATCACGCCTCCAAATACTCAACCAGAAAAACAGGAACATTTCTCTGAGCTCTTCTCGCCCACCTGTAACAGCACCGCATGGCCCTACCCCCCCAGTCCGGGTCAATAAACCCAGGACAAGCACGGCAACGTGAAGCATCCAAACCCTCACACCGCCCTGCCTGTCCTCACTCCAGAAGGCGGACAAGCAACATCCAGCTCTTACAAAGAGCTGGCAAACGGGACTGAGCCTGCTCCTTGCCTTGCTAGTTTCCCAGCTTCCACGGGTTGGCTTTAGGTCCCGCCAAAGGGACATGAGAGCACAAAAGCCAAGCTCCATGGGCTCCTCTGGGCACATCCTAGAGCGAGGGTGGGAGACAAAGCGAAGTGGATGCCCAGCTGCTTAGGCTTCATAAAAACCCGTTTTGTGGCACCCAACGTTATAAGACGACATAAAAGATACTGGTTCTTCTTGGACAGCTGAGCTGCAGAGTGCTGAAGGGTTACATATGCTACATGCATTTACAAAGAGCATTTCCAGTGTCCCCATCTCTCCCCACCTACAGGTTCATATAAACTAGAAAATTATCTGCTTGCTAATTAGGACGTCTAGGAAAAATTGGCCCTGAAAATTACTGACAGCAACTAAATGGATACTTAGATGGGCTATACGGCTATCTAGAGGCCATCTCAGGAACGTGTTCTGCGGTGTCTCTACAAACTGTTTCACGTGGACCAGCAGTTAACCTCTCAAGGAGACAAGGAAGCGCAGGGAAGTAGCGAATCTGTTGAGCGCTATTATTATCAGTAATGAGTTTCAAATTGAAGTTGATGGTTATGCATGAGTAGATAGGGGTAGAAATTGCAAAACAGAGCTAAGAAAATACTTTGAAATACTTACGCTAATATTTTCCTTCTCTGTTTACATAATGCACAAAACAATGGCAACCTGAGAAATTCATTAACCAACAAATCTAACTGCTTTCTGTGGCCATAAAAACAAAGCTGGTGGTAAGCTCACTTGCCAAGATGGTGAATTTTTTGCAACTACTGGAGAATCTTCGTGGAAAATAAACCTTTATTAATTAAGAGCATCGTTTGCTGCTCCATGCAGGGAACGGAAACACATCGCATGTTCCCCGTGGCTGCGCAGAAGAGCTCCAGTGCTGACTGGCTCTGAAGAACTGCTCGTGGACGACCTCCAAGACTCAACGCTGAAACTCGTGCATGAGTAACAAACAGCATTTCAAGAAAAATCACGATCTCTTCAGTGATCATTAACTAACAGGAAGCACAATTCATTTGGTTGCACGAATAATTAATTAGAAATTATTAAATCCAGCCCTACTTAGGATACTTACCCAGGGACCCAAGTGCTACAACATGTCAACGACTTTTGTTTTCTAAATCTCTGAAAGCAGTTATCAATTCAAAACACGCCCAGAGCCAGATTTTCCACGCAGGACCTGGTGTGCGTTTCAGTGCCCAGTGTCTCCAGCCTTGGCCAGCCTGAAAAGGGCAGCAACTCACCCTCCTGGCTATGATCTGCACAGCCAGCCTTTTTCAAAGAGCCCGTGGACACTGCAGTTATTTTTACCCTCTTCCCTCTCTCCCATCAGTGCACAATGCTCAGGAAAGGATCTGGGGAGCAACAGCCTACTTTTCCCTTCCTTATTACACTTGAGAGCGCGTCTGTCACCTAGAAATTTTGGGAGAAGCCCGTCCTTGAGCACAAGTTTTGCTGTGTTACAAGTTTCCAGTACTGACGGAGGAGGCAATTTCCTGCCTGGCAGGAAGACACGGAGCAGACCTCCCTCCGCTGCTCCGTCTCCTGTTGGACTGCAGCAGGAATGGCTGCGGAGGAAGGGGATGGGGGCAGGGGAACCAGAGGACTGAAAGCAAGAGAAAGTGCGGGGCTGCAAACATGCATCCGAACACAAAGCAGCTGGAGGATGCGGGGAAACAAAAATGGGATGCATTATTATTCCATAAATTAAGTTAAAGCAACCTCAGCACGTCCCAGAGCTTTAATACCAGGCTGCTGCGCACCGAGCAAGTTGGCTTCCAGCCTGCAAAATGTTTCAACTTCACTCGGCTGAGGCGAGACCCACGTTTATTAGAACAGGTTTATCTTCCTGCAAATAAACCTCAACAGCTTTTGCGCCCTGAAGAAGCAACTTCGGTTTGTCGCCTCCCCCTCCGTGCCTCAGCCCACAACAAACCATACATTCAAGCTGTGATGAGTAAGGAATTACCAGGCGCAGCTCTCTGAACCGTGCCCACACAGGGCTGGTATGCAACAGGTTTCAGTGTTTGTTTTTGTAATAAGTGAGGCAAAAGTAGTTTAAGACAACTCAGCTCCTCTTCTCGCCTCTCTCTTCTTTGAAGATGGTCTCTTATTTTGAGATTTAGGCAGAATTGTTAAGCGGTTAAATAAAATAAAGGGCATTCCCTGTCTCGGATTTCAGCATGTTCCAAATAATAGATAACTTTAAAATATTCAAGTTTGCCTCTGTTCCATGAAGAAACGCTAATAAAAATTAAAATGCAACCTCTACCTACACATTTTCCCCACTTTAACACCTACCTGTCCACCTCGTAATCTAACTTTTCCTGATAAAAGAGCAAAAGAAAAAAAAAAAAAAAAGCTTTCCAGAAACAAAGTGAAAACTAACGAAAATTTAAGCAGCATAAAGCTCAACTTGAACAGCAGACAAGTATGTGGAGAACAGCGTGACCTTTCCTTATCACCCACTGACATGCTTAATCGTTTCCAAACAAAAATGCTATTTTCTGCCACTTCTTCTTTCTGCAAGCACCTCCAGAGCCTGCCTGGCTGGTAAACAGTTAATCTCCCAATATCCCCTGCTGCCTGCGAAAAATCACGGAAACAATTGAGACATTGTCCAGTGAACAAGACTCCCAGGGACTGACATTTTTGTTTATGTCCCAGTTCTCAGCCTGTCAATTTTCACTACGAACGTTAAAAGCCCGGCTCGCACCAATACAGTCTGCCCTTGGCTGAAAAGGCTCCACTTCATTTATTTTATTAAAGCTATGGTCTGTTTATGATTCAGAGCTCTCCCCATCCGAGGACCTGCTGGTCCCATCCCCCTGCCTTCCCTTCTGCCCTGCAATAGCCACTTCCTAACTCCGAGGAGACTTTGCAATGCCTCTTTCTGAGAGAGTGCCAGGAAAGAAAAACCCGACACGTATGTTAAATACCGGTGTTGGTACTTTGTTGGGGTAAGGAAATGCACTACGGCTTCCATTTCTTTACTCTCGTCCCTTAAAATAGCTTATGATTATTAACTGGGGTAGGGTAGAGGGGAAGGGAGTTGGATACCAACCCGGAGTGGCAGGAACTTCAAAAAAAAAAAAAAAAAAAGAAAAAAGAAAAAACCACACAGCCACTCCCGGTACCCAGCAGCAAAATAGAAAATACATGTAATGGAGTAAAACAAACATCTTGGAGCAAAGCAGCATTTTCGCTGTTGCTCCCTGGCTGCGTTTCCTGTCTGCGTTTTCATAATGACGGGAGCGTCAGGCCCAAAATACATCCCTCTCCTTCACCCCCGCCGCTCTCCCCCCATTCCCAGCACTTTTTTTTTTTTTTTCGTTACGCTCTCAATACTTTATCTCCATGAAAAGCACACACAGCGGTCACCAGCGTTTCCTGTTTGCCGAGTGTGCTTTAACTATATCACACCCTACGCTGCTGCGCTGGAATGCACAGCATATGGCATTGTGAAAGGGTTTACTGTCGAATAATGGCAGCAATGCAGTCCTGCTGGTTTATATCAAACCCTGTCACTCTCTTCACGGAGGTCTCTCTCTTGCTCTCCGAGAGGCGAGGTAAAACACACACACACACACACACACACCCCATGCTACTTCAAGCCTCACTTAGGACCTCAGCAGAAGCAGGATCAAGACCCGCAAAGTCAAGGCTAGATTGCAAGTTAGAAAGTTGTGACTTGCAGCCACTCGTGATTTGCTTCCACTCCCAGAATATCCGCAGGATGTTGCATCCCTCCCCAGGTGTACGAAGGGGCCGTGAAGAAGTTTTTAGCTCCTGGCTGTGGCTGGTTCCTGTGGGCACACACAGCCCCAGTGCCAGCAGCCAGCATGGGCTACGGACCGCTGCGTGCCCGAGGCCCTGCCAGGGGGTGGCAGGGCTGCGAGCCTCAGCGACCACCTAAACCACATCCAGGAGAGCAGTTTAGTCTGTCCCTGCTTCCAAAAATCAGCACTGATATATTTGTTTATGAAAACATCCACTCAAAAGCCAAACACACGCCACCGCCTTTCACTTTGGGTCAAAGTTTCAGAAATGCATTCTTGTTAAATTGCTCAGAGGTTTATTTTTGTTTGTTCTGCGTTGTGTTTTTTTTTTTTTTTTTTTTTTTAAGCAAGTTTAAAAGAAAAGGACTATCAAATAAATAAATAAAAGTGCTGCTTCCAACTGCAGTCAGGTTTAACTAAGAAACTCACAAAGGTTATACTTCAAAGTCTTTTTTGTGCGGATCTTGAAATGCCTTCCCATGCCTGGATGCATTCGGCCAGCAGACGCTGAAATAAGGAGCAATACTTTTAAAGCCCATTGAAATGCACCCATCCACCCTCCCTTCATAAAAGGAAGCCTTACTTAATAGGCATTTATTATTGCTGAACTAGGGTTGAAAGTTCAGTGTCCTTATAGACCAAAATTATCAAGATTTCTGAGTTTGCAGCCCACGTTTAAGTCCTAATGAGCTATTGTACCACACTCACTGCTATTAACTCTTTGATGTCAGGGACTCCGTGTTGCTCCTTTCGGTGTCTCACAGGTGTCCAAGGGAAAAAGTGCAGCACTCACCTGTACTGGAGGTGAACAAGTGTATTTTTTGCCCTTAGTTCCCTCCAGCACGACAAGGAAAGACAACTACAGCATTAAACACGCATGCCAAAGACAGGATGGCCCAGCAGTTAGGACTGTGAACTTGGAGCCCAGGGACCTGTACATCACTCCCAGCTGTGTTTCAGTCCCACACGGAGAACACATTACCGTTCTGGGAAAGGTGCATGAGGATGATGATGCCCATCACACCACACAAGTCCAGCAATCACACCGCTGCCTTGCCTCGTGCTGCATGGTCCCCGTCTGCCCAGGACCCGAGGTCTCTGGGGAACCACCTGCCTTCTGCAAGTAGCTTGTTTACTAAATCTTCTGAAACACAGGTAGCAGGAAAGTGATAATAAAATTATTTTAAATTTGCACCTAGCACTTTGACCTTCTCATTTTGCAGTCAGAGGCGGCACCATTAACAGGCTTGGGAGGTGCTTGGGAAGAGGAAGGTCCCCAACTACCAGCCCCAGACTGAGGTGCCTGACCCCAGCTGCCAGCAAACAGGAGCAGGAGGGTATTTAAATGAAAAGGCATGAGCCCAGCTCAGCACCCAGGAAAGAAGCAGCCAAGTTGTCCAGAAAGCCAACAGGGTGCCATTCTCTGTGGCCATTCTCCTCTCGTGTTGGGGCTGGGGCTGCTCCCTGACATCTCACCATTTACTCATCCCACAGATGCCCAAGCACTGCGATCTGAGGTGTCCAAACAGTCACCTACACAGAAACATGGCTTAACAGTCCATCTCGCTGCGAGTGGACACTCCCTGGACGTGCTCCGGGCATGACGAGCAGAACAAGTTACTGCAGGGCGAGCTTCACCCTAGGCTTCCAGCAGCCCTGCCACAGGAACTGCCCAGGCACACACTCAGCTCTGGAACAGATGTGGGAAACTTCGCCTTCAGTCCAAGTGGGATCTGCTGCCTCACGTTCACCCCTCAGGCAGCAACTGTGGAGCAACTGGCATGCCTCGGATCCACACCAGAGCTTATCCCAAAGTAACCTGTCCTGGTCATCAGGACAGGTTATTTCATGTCCAGCGAACAACTTCCCTCCAAAGAGCTCAGCATGCCTGAAAAGCACCAGGACGGGGAGTCAACAAGGAACAGGTTACAGCTTTAGCAATTCAAGACTCCTGCTTGCTTCATATTAATTAACCATGGAGATGTAGACATGGCCAACAAGCAGTGAAAGTTCTGCCACCAGGAAAAGCTCTGGTGCACTTCAACCACTTTGGGTTTTCTAATGGTTCCCTGTGCTTCCACACAGCTGCTTGGCAGGAAAAGCATTCAGGGCTGTATATGCAAACTAAGAAAGTTTTGAGGCTTTCAGGTCCCTTCACTCTGCTCTCCTCCCTCCAACACCATTTCCATATTACAAGGAAGTTGTGGCCCCATAACAGACAATACTGATATCACTGAGCTCTGCAGATGTACAATGGGACAGACTTCTGTTGTTTTGTCTTTCTTCTCCCAGACACTATTGGTCAGGGGAGAAGACAACAGATTTCATGCATTTCCCACTGAGTAACAGGAGGCCAAAACCCTCCTTTATACTCACAACATATAGCCTTAGCTCCAGGAAGAAATATATCACAAGGACAAGCTCCAAGGGAGAAGAGCTCAGGACATGTTATTCTGTCCCTTCCTCTCTGTCCTTTCTCAGTACTTGCTAGATGGGGGACAGGCCAAATCCACGACCATCTCTCAGGAAGGGTTTGTTTTTATTTATTTATTTTTTCATACAGATGTTCAATTCCACTGTCCCAATTCAAAAAGCGTCACTATACAAGAAAATACTTTGAGCACATGCTTAAATGCTGTCCTGAGCATGGACAGGCATCAGCTCATGTGTAATGATTTCTTGAACCAAGGCCTAAAAAGTAAAAAGGAAGGGGAAGGGGAAGCTAGTTTCCACAGTAATAGTAGTCGAGAAGTCTTTGAGTCTTGCCAACAGGAAAAATGCATGTTAGAGAGCTGCTCCACTCTCCTAGGAAACTAGTACAGACCAACATCTTCCTGCAAGCCAGTGCAGCAAGGCCTGTGGACACAGACGAGTCCTTAATTTGCACTAAGAGCAAGGTAGAGAGTTAGGGTCGCAAAGGGGAAAATAAATAAATAGATAAATAAAATAAAATAAAATAAAATAAAATAAAATAAAATAAAATAAAATAAAATAAAATAAAATAAAATAAAATAAAATAAAATAAAATAAAATAAAGTGCTGTGCTAGGATTTGGTTACTTCTTAGATCCATCAGAGCATCAGGGAGGCAAAGCAGGAAGCCCTCTACATCTGATGTGCACACATACATCTGTCCAAACCATACGTGTGCCCAGGTTTGACACCAGCCCATCACTCATTCTCTTTCTCCTTGAGAGGGGAGCCTGACTGCAGAGCTACCATTTGCTGGTTCAGCTCCCCAAAACTTCCCAATTCTGAGAGAGAAAAAATAAGGCACAAGCCTTATTTTTGTGGCACAATCTGCCACAAGCATTCACGGACATGCAGGGTCTTCCTAGAGCATAAACAGCACTGTAAGTAACGTTCTTCTAAGGTCCAACATATGTTAAAACTTTAGGTTTAGATCTGAAAAACTACCTCTTTTTTTTTTTTTTTTTTCTGTCAGGTCACATTGGGTGGTGTTTTTTTGTTTTTTTGTTTTTTTTGCGCTCCTCTAAAAATGTGGATATGGAAGTCAGTGGCTCAGAATGACCTTGGGAAAGTTATTTCACATCTTTCTAGCTGCACTGGTAAAATGGAGCCATGAGCAGTGCTTCCCTGGCTCAGGAGATTCTGCTCATGATCTGATAGCTGATTTTGCTCACCGATCTGTCAAGTACAAGTGCAGCTTCAGTGCGAGCTCCCCTGGAACCAGCCCTGGTTCCAGTCAGCCACAGAATCAAAAGCAAAGTCTGTTGTACAACATTTTCAGCGTAGCTTCATGAAACTAGGTACTGAACACTGTTTGGAGAAGAGATTAGGGGATTAGTTGTTTTATGAAGGCATCATTCCTAGCTTTTTGCAACATCTCTAATTCTTCAAAGGCTTTCCAAGGTGGGTCTGCCTCCTCCCTGTAGGTCTGCACAGGACCGAGAAAGCATGCCTCCTTACACAGCAGCTCACTAAGCAGCTCCGGGTCCTTCTGCAGGAGAGAGCACAGGTGCGTACAGTCTGCAAAGTGAAGTGTTTGATGAATAATCCAATCCCAAACCGCCCGTACTGCTGAGAGGAGCAACAATCCCAGGCTTGAGCAACTCGGCAAACAAATAGTCCTGAGCCCAGCCATGCCAGCTTCCTTCCTCTCTTTCTGATGGTAAGTACGTGCTGTTTTCTTTACTACAGCACCTGGACACAGCACACAGATCTTGTTTAGACAGAAAATAGGAGGTTTCAGTTCAAGTGGGCTCGTCTGCATGGGGAAGTTTTTGTGCGAGGGCTCGAGCGTGAATTAGAAAAAAAACAGAGAATAACTATTTCGAATTATCTCTCCGTGTGGACACTCTCATTCAGCACTAAGAGTTCCTTTGTGTGATTTAGCTTAATCCGTTTCCAAAGCGGATTAAGTTAAACCGCACAAAGGGCCTCTTACTGCTGAATGAGAGCGGCCGCATGGAGAGATAATGAGGAATAGCTATTTGGAGACAGCTACTTCCACCAGCTATTTGGGCTTTTCCACCAGCCCAAGGCTACACCAGGAATGTAGCAATTCGGGAAAAAATGGTGTGGTAGCCTCATCGTGCCTGCTAAGCCTCGTGCTACTTGCTCTGCTGACAGCAGGGCCTCTGGATCCCGACACAGCTATGTGAGTTAGTCCCTGTTCCCTCAGCTCCCACACATATCTAGCTACGAATGGGCCACACAGGTAGATGGACCTGCAGCCAGTGGCCACACCAGGCCTGCAGGCCTCAGCGCATGTCCTCGCTGATGTGACCAACACAGCCAGGCTGCTGCAGCCCTCATGCTTGGCCCAGTGTGCTCCCTTGGCTCCTCCCAGCATGGCAGCCACACCGCAGGAGACTGGGTGCCTAATCTGGGGCCCACGCAAGTCCCCACAGGCTAATCTAACGCGTGTGCTCCAGCACAATGCACGCTGCCTTGTGACTGAATCCTTTTCAAATCACAGCCTGGGTTCCTCTGTGCTAAAACAGTCTCCTGAAGCCTCTTTCCAACATACGTGTCTACCTTGAAACGCCACTCTCTGCAGCTCTGCTGTACCCCTAACTAGTCAGCGAGAGATGGGATTTAGATACTCAGTTGCATCACACTCAGGACACAGTGCTTATTTTATAAACGGAAGATACAAGAGGGGAGCCTGCAACAGATGCATTTCTAGCCAAGCTGAAGACTGTATCGTTATATTTTACTTAATGCTTTCTGATGAGCAAGCGTTCGCGAATCTCCACCGGGCAGCCAGAGCCCTATGAATGCCCCGCACCGGGTTCTCCAAACCCGGCCACATAATTCACAAGAAACAAATGCTCTGCAGCACACACCAACACACCGACCCAGCTGCCTTCTCCAAGAGCACCGCTTAGGGTTGCCAGCTCCTAGGATTTCATAGCCAGTCCAGCACTACTTGCTATTTTTCCTTAAAGCGCAGTAGCCTTGAAGTCAAGTGTTTAGGGAAGAACCTCAGCCTCCACTTACAGCACACAGCAAGCCCCTGAACTGCTGCAGAGAAAAGTTTGAGAATGTGAGCGGAGTATACCCTGCAGGCTCAGGAACCAGAGAACAAATAAAGAGAATACAAAATGTATTATTTAAGAAACAGAAAACAAACAAAAAAAACCCACACCAAAAAACCCCCACCAATCCTCATGATCCTTTGAGGCCTGACTCATGATCCTAGAACAATTGGGGTTGGCAGTACTATATGTTTTACAGCATTTATTCACAGCTGAAATATCCCAACATCCAAACACTTCAGAGTTCCTGGAGCTGCTCGCAGATCTCTTGACTGCAACTAAGCGTGACAATTTGTCCCAGCTGCCAATCCAGCCCCAAGGTGTCTTCTGAAGGTGCTTTAGCACTGACTGATGTTTGCAGAAGCGCTAAATCCCTGCGCACTTCACAGTAAGAGTTACAAATCTGCACATTTCTAGAGTCTCAGCCTTCAAGCAGAGGGGTTGCCTCCAAACACTGTAGAGGGTGGACATCATGCCACAGAGTAACAGCGATACCATGAAGCAGTCCCCAAAAGCCTGAACTACTCTGCAAACTTATCAAATTACTAAATGGCTGACTTTTTAGGAGCCCACTTTTCTTCTATGCTCTGCCTAAATCCAGGTTTCCCACTCATATTTAGTGAGTACTGAATATAATGCGTACTTTATAGGAATCCATCCAAAATAGTTTTATTGGGCTGACGGTAGATAATTCTATACTTAGCCCTACACAGTCAGGTTTGAGCACAGATTTTTAAAATACAATCCTTCTCAATGAAAAAATCAAAAGGAATTAGTGGTGAAAGATTTACCCACAAAATTCTCAGCAAGTTTAATTTGTTCTGTGGCTGAATTCCATGCAGCTCTGAAAATCCAGAACAAGATGTTTGCACACTTTTGGGCATGCATTAATGAAACATCTTGTTTACTTTGCAACTGCCAGAGCAATTAGCTAAATAAAGTATAGAGCATTTAAAAAGTGGAGAGTCACTAAAGGAGCTTTCCAATTAAGTCTGCCTGGGTATTTCTGCAGCATGAGTCTCCAGGACCTGTGTATTGGGTCCAAGCACCAAAGCGTGACCTACCTGCCATCAGAGGCTGTTAGGGTGCCAGTACAGCTCAGACACCCTCTTGACCCTGGGCATTGACATGAAACACATGCAAATCCTTCCCACCCACCCTTTACCCCACCACCACGCTCCTGCAACTCTCAACATCGGCTGCATGCTCAGGGGATTGCTCTGCACATCTCCACAAAGGTGGATGTCCCATCATGGGCACACACGGCCCAAAATCCAAGAATAGCTCAAGAGGGCACTGTAGAGGAAGAACAGCCTCTCTACAACAAAATATTAAAGACAAACAAAGAAAGAGTTTTAAAAGCCCTCTCGGGGCAATGAGAGTGGAAGTTGCAAGATTGCACTTCTTGGCTGTATGCATATAGGACTGCACTTGTGCTTGGATGCGCCCTGTTTTTGTCCTGGAGTATTTGATGGGATACAAGGCAAAATTTGAAATCTATCACCTTATGATATACTTTCAGGTATTTGTCTTTTTTCAGAGTGCCTAAGTGTGAAATGTGAAAGAAAGAAATTAGGGAGAAGGGAGAGCAGACTGCACATCTTTGACTCTAAACGCTCTGGGAAACAACTCCTGATCCCCCCAAACTAAACTGCCCAGCGGCCACAGACACGCTCTCCACACGTGTTGAAGAGGTTGAGAACAGAGAGTACATTTTTGAGATGGTTTTGCCTTAAGTTTTGCTTGTCATATTATGTTTTGAAAACACATTTTCACCTCCTTAAGCAAAAAAAAAAAAAAAAAAAAAAAAAATTAGATACACTACTGCACAGTGATTCTTTGTTCTTGGGGATTCAGTCTCCTTTATGGCTGTGTTCATTACATATTAGAAAACCCAGGCCAAATAGTACTAGAAGTCCTCCCCCAAGGTAACATTTACATTTACTTCAAAAGGCCTCCCTGCAGAAGAAAATGCAGGATTTTTTTTAAAACCTTTAACTGATTTGTAAGAAATATACTGTACCAAACCACCACCATTTTGGGTTCAGACTGTTTTTGCCTGGTACAAAGAAAGCTAAAAGCAAGTCTTTGTGCAGCTGAGACAGCAGGAGGCAGGACCCAGGGAACGGCCTTCACCCATCCTCCTGCCCAAACCAGGGTACAGCTTAGTCAGAATATTTACTTTGCAGAGAACAGGGAAGAACAGCCCTGCATTCCGACGGTCTTAAGAAAAACATACAGATAAAAAAGGGGTTTAAAGCAACTTGCTTTCTGTAGTGAGCAGATCTTGGAGATGCTTATAGGGATATACCACACGTTTGTCAACCACCTGTCCACGCTTCACTGGAAAGTTTTCAGGCAAGAATCCTGTTCTTAGGGCACCCACACCTCATCCTTATCACCACAGTAGCTCAAGAAAATAGAGCAGATTAGGTACACTTTGAATATGGGATTTCAAGGCAGCTAGCACCCTACTCGTTTAGAGGCACCCATAAACCACCCAGCTGGGGTCTGCTTTACACCCAAAAACTTATTTTTGAACAAAATCAGAGGTCAGGAAAAAAAAGGGGGGGGTGGAATTAGCCGTAAGAACCTTTCAAAATCCCAGCCTCATAATAGTACTATCCACAGGCTGAATTCTAAATTTTGACCTAGCAAGCTTAATAGCATACTATTAAAACAATTTTTCCCCCAGCTTTCTTTCACCTTTGGACACAGATAAGCAGCATGACTGCGCCAAAGCAAGATGCAAGAGTCTTATAAGACAAGTGAAGCACCTAAATGCAAATAAACACATTGGTCTTAAATGGAGCCTCATGCTGTACCTTCCTCAAGACATGCTGAACATAATTTCAGTTTAATATTCTGTTTCTCATTACAGACCTTGGAGACTCTCTCAAGCACCATGAAAAGCAGTATTAACCCAGCCCTCAGCACTGGGGGCAATCCAGCCAAATTATTCATGCTGGTCTTTTGCTTCCATTTTCGTAGTCTTAACTTAATGTTCTTAACCAAATCTGAAAGGAGCAGGACTTCCGAGTAGTATAGACTTTACTTAAGACATTGTAGACAGCCATGTTCTGCAGTCCTGAGTCATTAAACTAAAAACTCGCACTGAAGCCAAAGGGAGTTTCATCGACACTGGGCGTAAAAGCTGCAGCCCTGACACAGAGCTCGTGTTA
Source organism: Netta rufina (assembly GCF_964035555.1). Taxonomy (NCBI): domain Eukaryota; kingdom Metazoa; phylum Chordata; class Aves; order Anseriformes; family Anatidae; genus Netta; species Netta rufina. The sequence goes on along the minus strand of NC_140130.1, from coordinate 28,417,656 downwards.
ATCAGAGCCAAACACTGAGAAGCAAGAATGTTAACGGAGAAAAAAGAAAGGAAAAGGGAATGGGAAAAAAAAAAAAAAAAAAAAAAGAGAGAGAGAGAAAAAAAAAAAAAAGAAGAAGAAAAAAACACACACAATTTCCTGCCCTCTCTTTGTAATCCACCTATAAAGATTAGGCTCAAATCCTGATATCAGAGATATGGGAAAGATAAGAAATGATTTGCAAGAGTTAGCATTTTGCTGTAGATCTTTGGGGCAGCACAACTGATTTCAGGAAGAAAAACTGGCATGGATACACTTGGCAGGTAGACAAGACACAGCAGCGTGGGTGGAGAGCCCGTTTCTATCCTTATAGGTTACGCGTTACAGCCATGAAGAAACACAAAAGCATGCCCATGAAATACCCCTTATTGTTCCCTAAAAAGATTACGGGCATTTTCAGCCACGCAGAACCGGGTGCAGAGCCTGCTGCAAGAGCAGCCAGGTCCCAGGTGCTGCGGGCACGCACAGCAGCGATGAGCCGGGACACCACAGAAACCTGACACATCCCCAGCCAACTGGCATCCGCAGCCACTTCATCTGCTCTCCCCCACTGCCACCTCCCCCGGATGCCATTACCTACTCTAACTTTATTTACCAAAAGAAAAAAGAAAAAAAATATATATTTTTTTTAAACTTCACAGAATGGACGTGGCCTGGGGTGGATGCCAGGAAAAAGGGTGGAAAAAACTGCCTTTATTTATTTAAACAGAACAAGGCAAAACAGTTTGCTGTTAGAAATAAACATTAAACCTTGCAGAAACTGCCCCCCCACACCTCGAAACCCATCGCTCCCCCACCTCGCTCCCTCGCCTCCTCTCCCCTTCAACATTGTAAGTAGCACAAAAGATCACATTACAAATGCCAGCTGTGGCTCTTTTGGAAGGTGGCCTCCATCTCGGAGGTAGTATATGTTCCTCACGGCCTAAGTGGTTGCTATGGTAAATATGCTTTTTATTGAATAGCAGAGTGAAACAGCTTTTAAAGAGACCCATAAGAACCCCATAAATGGTCAAAATACACAGCAGATCAACCTCAGCCTTCCTGGAAACAGGTTTCTCTTTATTTTCCAAAAGGATCCTGATTTTTGAACGGGCAGCGCCCTTTTTTGTGCATGTGTGCCTGTGCTGTCAACTCATCTCCGTTTCACCCACACCCTGTGGAGGGGCTGGGAGCCGGCAGTGGTGATGCTGCGAGCAGGGACCCAGCCAGCCCCGGCACCACGAGCCCCTCAGGCTTTCAAAGCAAAGCCTGAGGGGCAGTGGAAGGTGCTGGTGATGCCCAGCTCTGCTCCCCACCACATCTGCCTGCTGTCCCAGGCTGCAGCCAGCTGAGAAAACCCTCCCGCAAAGCTGTGCCCCCCAGGCAGGCCCGGGCTGAGCTCCCAGCCCCGGAGCCCGGGGAGCACTCCCGCTTCCAGCCCTACTGCTTAGTCAGGGCATTCAGAAAAGAACTAAAATCAGGAAGTTGTTTTAGTTCCTTTCTTACTAGGAAGAAGGTAACGGCAGGTTTTGATGGCTGCACTGCTCTAAATAAGCAGCCGAACATCTATTCTCCCATTTCTTCCTTCAGCGACAGCCCAAGTGCCCAGGGAGGCAAAACAAAGTCACTCTGAAAATTTGAAGCAATCAGTGCTTTGCCTAAGCAAGTACCAGACCTATGCTCATCACTCTGCCATACTGAGATCTATTTTAGAAGCTATGAAAACCTAGAAGATAGGAGACTTTTTTTCTTTTTCTCTTCTTTTTCTTTTTTAAATAAAAAAAAAACTAAGGCATTCATAGCAAAGGCCTGGCACTTCTCAACGTGGAGACAACAACAGAATAACAAACTCCTCACAAACGTTTACTCTGATTTTAAATTTCTAACAGAACAAATGTGTGTCTTGTATGATCTGTCAACTACGTCCACGTTAGACTTTATAACAAAAGATAAAGAACAAGCAGTGTTTCTTGGGATTCACCTTGTCATCCATTAATCGTAAAAAAAGGGTTTTAAAAAATCCAAAATTTGATGATAGAGTATTATTGAAGAAATATTCTAACCTGCTCCATACCATTTCTTCAGATGAACACTCAGAGCTAACAGGCCCCGTAACGATAGATTGTGCCAAAACTGGCCATAGGTGAGGATGGGCAAATAAATACTGCCATTCTTGCATAATGCCATATAAACAAACATTTTTTTAAAAGCCTGTATGGAAGCTATTTTAGAAAATTAAATCACCCCCCCCAGCCTCTCATGCAAATTTGTACTAAAGATTTCAAATTCAACATTGTTTTTGCAATAGAAACAACAACAAAATAACTGAGAGGTTAATAAAAGAACGTTATTATTATCAATGCTACTAAAAAACTACTTATAAATTACTTGGTATTTTGCAGGCAAGTAGTAAACATCTGATAACACTTTTTATACTAGATAAGTCATCACAATGCAAAGAAAGATGTGCTCTTGTGGAACTTAACTCCGCTGACCCTTCCTTTCACCCAGGTAGAATGCTGACCAGTTCTCACAAACCTTCCCTCAAGATTTTGCAATAGGAATAGATTTTATTTTTTTTTATATAAAGCAAAGAGTATAGAACAGGCTTGGTTTTTTGTTCCTTTTTTTTTTTCTTTTTTTTTTTTTTTAGTATGCTTTCCGAAAGTATCTCTCCATTCATTTCAGTTCAACATAGTCACATGTATAACCAACCTGATCGGACTTCACTTCCACTAAATAATTCTGCAGTATGTTATTTTAGAGCATTTTCAACTTTGTGCTCTCCTAAGAAGCACAGAGCTAAGCATAATGAATGATAATTTCACAAACAACCAAAGAATAGAATATATATTCCCTCCTTTTACCACAGGCTTGTTAGGGTTTGTTTGTTTTGAATCTTTCAGTTCACATAAAAGAAAACTGATGACAATCAATGCGATTAATGTCAAATCCTTTTTTTTTTTTTTTTTTTTTTTTTTTTAAACAAAGGAAGAACATCTTCTGCGTTTACTTACAACAATGTGTGCTGGAGATGGAGACCTAGCATCCTTGAGGGCTTGTCTACTCTGAAGGCTCCCTGCCTGAACATCAAGCAGTGGCCATTTCATCTGCAGATACTGGATGGAGGAAACAAAAATGGGAAAAGAAAAATGAGTTCAGAAAAGAAAGGCAAAAAAAATAAATAAACCAAAAACAAATCTTAGGTAACATGGGCAAAAAGATACAAATTAAAACGTATGCACGGAACAGAAACAAAAATTAAGACGACTTCACATGTTTGTGGAGACAAAATCTGTCTAACAATTTCATGCCACTACATTAAAGTTCAGGAATAAGAAAGCACAGCAGATTGCAAAGACAATATTACATTAATTTTATTAATCGTAAAAAATCTAGAAGAGCAATAAAAGCTGCACAAAAGCAAAATACCAAAACCATGGAGAGGATGGGCCAAGGGAGCGGAAGGTAGATTATCAATTTTAGGAGAGGGAAAACACCTATCACAGGTTAAGAATACGATCTCTGTATTTAATGGATTGTCTCTCAGCCTTCTTTCAATGCATGCACCACCTTAACTCCTCCAACTTCACACCACTGTGTGAACCCTAAAGTCAGAGGTCTGCCCAAAAAGCAATGTGAGGCCACATCACTGTTGGTTCTTAGACCTATTTTCTCTCTTTTCCACCAGTTCTGGGAGTCACCATGGGTTATTTTCTTCTTGCTCATCATCAGCAGGAGAGAAACCTTCTGAAGGACAATCCTTAAGGGACTTGCACAGTGTAACTTATTCAATTACACAGCCAAACGTAATAAGCTCTCCAGTTGATGATGCCCAAGACAGAATACGGCCTGGTGCATTTGCTCTTGGCTGCCCTGGCCAGGCACTGGGGCAGCCAGACCGTATTTGTATCACTGCCATTGGCAGATAGTTTCAATATACTGCCAGTCTCCAGCATAAGGAGGTGTTGATTCAGAAAGCAAACCAAAGAAACAACAAAAACCACCATAACTACCCTTCAAGAAGCAGCTGAACGTTCCCATGGACTTAACCAGCATCAAATACCAACTAAATCTTTGGCTCTGGAACATGTCTATCCTCCCACCACACTCAACCAGATCACCCAGTGATCACACACTTCCCACAGAACTGGTGCCCACTTTGCTGCAGCAGCACGGCCCTCTGTTCTCACCAAAACCAGTCCTGCAGAGAAATGAGTGAGCCCCAAACCACTCTTCCATGCAGCACAGATACAATTTCTGCCCCAGCTTTACTCTCCGTGTGGCGCAACACTGTGCCAATGGTTAATATATGATCTCTAAAAGCCCCGGATTGCGCTGGAAGAAATGTTTGCTACCACATACCTTCAGCCCCCTCCCAGACCTAAGAAAAGCAGCTGTATACATAGATCTGACCACTGAGGATAGTACTGGACTCTGATTGACCTAACAGATCTATTCCTAGAAAATATCTAGAGAAAGAGTTATGTTTACCCATCACTTTGTTTCCTTAAGTAATCTTGAAGGAGAACGACGCACGATCAGCCCCTGCCACCCCAGGCTAGCAGCGGAAGCTGTATCTAAATCTCAGCGAAGGAAGGAAGGAGATCTGGTTCCATGCTTTCAGCACATCACTATCACATTTGCTCACGTATGCAAAACATTTGCGAGCATGCAAGGCCAGTTTGCTGCAAGACCATAGGCACCGAGGTGACCAAAAGCAGGAGGATGCATTCCCCTTTCCCATCACTTGGAGGGCCTGAGATTTCTGAGCTACTGGAATGCAAATAAACAAACCCATACTCTGGATTTGTGCCCCTTTTGAGTTCCTCAAGTTCCAATAAGTCTTGTTTTTATTCATCTTCACATTTGGGATTTCTGCAATGTGGACCAGAATGTTTCAGCACTTCTTAAAAACAAGAAATAAAACCCAAACAAACCAGAACTAGCCTACCGTAAGTGGCATTGCTAACTCATACAACTTGATTGTAAGCCTCCAGATATTTGATTGCTTGCATCAAATCCCAGCTCTTCAATATAGGTGACCACAACATAAATTTAAAAGTTGAGATTATGCTAAAGTAACTTTCTAACCCTTTGTGGTTTCAAAGAAATGCTTAAAAATGCAACCCAAGTGCACAGAAAATGAACCCAAAGCCTAGGCTGACTGAGAGCTTCTTAACTTCAGGGGAAATCCAATACATTTCAGATTTGTGGATGGCACTATTGAGCAAGTCAACTGATACATTTTTGGAAGTCCATCAGTTGTCTTTCACATGCAGTGACCGTAACACCACCGCATAAAGGGGCATATGGATTTGCAGAAAGGCACAAAAGCTCCCTAACGACTGTCCTGGTGGCTCACAGTGACTAGAGACTTCCCCTGATATTTCAGCTGGGGAGTGAAGTTATTAAATGCTAGTAAAGCAAGTGTGTCATTCTAGAGACTGCATTTTTCTCTTCTTCCAAGGAAAACATCCTCACAGAATGTCTGCCTCATGGTACATGACTGTTTTTGAGAGTGAGGAGTTGCTTCTACCACAGCTGAAGCAGCCAGCTTGCTGGAAGTGGCTGGGAAGCCATCGTCCACCAAAACAAAACAACCGCACTTATTTTTCCATGACCACTTGAGGCTCACGAGCAACTCTGGAATATTCCTACAAACCTGGTGATCCGTGAGGGAGCTCAGGTCAGCGGCTGCCCTAAAAGACAGGCCAAGAAACGCGTGGGCTTCTCTGAGGCTGTCCCCAGGGGCACAGTGAGAGGCACTGACAGGGCAGTGTGAGCAAGCTCACATCAGACCCTGTCCAGCCAGTAATTACTGCAAGGATTGTAAAGCCTTCAAGACTGTCAGCTATGCTTTTTTTTTTTAGCACTAAGTTCCCAGAAGAAGAAACAGGGCAAGACAGTGTGATTGTTCCTGCTCTGCCTCCATCTCATGAGAGCCAGAGCAAGAAACTTCAGGATAGAGCTCAGTGTTACTTTGCTTCTCTGTGCTGTAGACCCTTACAGTTTGGGCTCTCAGTTTAAGTCCTTCCATTACCCACCCCTGCCAAAGCAGGTCCAAAAACTTTCCAGTTCAAATGCTCAAACACAGCCAAAGCCGCTTCTCCTCTGGGACCTAACAGGCTGTGAAAGCCCGTGGCATCCTGCGTGAGCTGAGCTCCGTTTTGCACACATGACAGCTTCCATTGCCAATATGGAAGGGGGAATAAATAACTAAATAAACAAATAAATAAAATCAACAGCTCCCACAGAAAGCAAGGAAGGCGTGAGGGTCAGTAAACAGCTTCCACATCTCCCCCAAGTGGCTGGGCTCCAGCACCCCGGCCCCACCGAGGGACAGATGTCCTCTCCACCAGGTGGACGTGGAGGGCTGGGGCCTGCCTCAAGCTGTTGGACCGACAGCTTCAGCAATGGGACGCTGCTGGCCACTTGCGGGCTCTCCAGTGCCAGCCCCGTTGATAAAGGACAAAATATTAGCATTGTTTAAGGTGACGAGCCCGACTTGAGGGCTCCTCATCCAAGAATTGTCATGCCTGTAACACAATATTGATGTGGTGGCTTATAATTCTTACTTTACATAAAAGCTTCATTGTGTGCCAAATTCAATCTCCACAGGCTACCTGAGCCACAGATTTTTACGAGTCTACATTTCAGCGCTGCGAGTCTACAATACACATAATTTTCAATTATGTTAGGGCAGAACAGGATCACTGCCTATATAACATTACTGGTTGGAGGAAATGAGACTCAGCCCTACTGCCGAGCGAGCTAACCGAATCCAGATGGCGGGCAGAGCGCGGCCCGACGGAGCTGCGGCGAGCGGCCGCCCTCCACAACTCTCTCTTTCACGACGGAGGGAGACGCCAGCCCGCACCCCGGCCCCTCGGTGCCGGGGCTGGGGGCGAGGGGGAGAGCCCCATCGCGGTGCCTGCGTGCGGCGCGGTGCGCGGGAAGGGCGAGGGAAGGGATGGGATGGGGGCAGGAGGCGTGATTGCTTTTGCAGGTTTACTACGGCTGCGCTACGCTCCGATTTTCTTATTAAAAAAAAAAAAGAGGGAAAAAAATAAAAGTCAAGCGCTATTACAGCAGAGAGGTAAATCCTTTCCTTCCTCAAGCGACTAAATAGCAGGAAATCCTATTCTCTCGGCCCTAAATGCAGATTTGAGCCAGACGGTTCCTCTGATTTGCAAGGAGTCCACAAAAATTCGAGGCCGACTTTCCCAGCCTCCGAGGCTGGGTTTGCATTCCTGCACCGGAGGGGAAGGGCAGGCGGGGGAAGTTCCCACCGTCCGCTCCTGCGAGCGCCGGACACGCGCTCGCTCCTCTCCAGCATCTCTCAACGTGGAAATCGCGCCTTGCCTGCGCAAACACCGGGCTTTTCAACAAGTTAACCCTAAACAAATCTGTGCAAATTATTTCGGAGCGAAACTGTTGAAACGGACTCCGCTGGCCCGCTTTTAACATTTTTTAAAATAATGTCATCTTGGCTTGAGTAGTTTATTCCCTGTTTAACAATATGATCTGATGAGGATCATTAGCATGTGTGTGTTTAAAAAAGAAAAAAAAAAGTTTTACGGCAAGTCTCTGAGAGCTTAAGCAAAATAATTGTTAAGCTCCAGGCCTCTGCACAAAAATTAAAATACGTATGGGGCGAGCATACTTGAGAGAAACCAAAGCTTTTAAAAAGGCTGTTAAATTGTCAGCACAAGGGAAAAAGCAAATGATTTGAACTGCACAGATTTTTATTTTTTTTTGGTAGAAGGGGGGGAAAAAAAAACCCAATCCTTCACTTCTAGGAGCAGCACGTCCTCACCTCCCATCTGCAACCAGCACGTCCTGCAAAGCAGGGACCCACCAGGAGCAGCTCCGCACAGGTGTCCATCCATCCCCCTCCCCCAACAAAAAAAAACATTCAAAGAAGCTGTGAAAGAAACATATTTCCCAAGATTTCACGGCAGAGCTCGTTCAAAGCAGCTAAAATCCACTTGCAGGACTGGAGGAGTTGACTGGAAACTCTTACTCATTGCCAGCGTCCCTCAGTTCCAGAGCTCGCAGCAGCGCAGCCCCGACGAGAGGGATGGCACAGGGCTTGCAGGTGTTTCCTGCACCGGTGTCCGACCTGGAGCTGCTCCCTTGTCACATTATTGTTTTCACCATTGGAATGCCCTACGAGTGATGTCCCAGACCATATAAATACATAAACACGATTAAAAAAAAAAAAAAACAGTCCATGTTTTTAAACAAGGAAAGCTGCACAACACTTTCCAGCTTGGGTTTCCTGCAGCTGGTGCTTATTAGCTCCCAGGAACTGAATCAAGCAGGAGCAGGGCTGCTGCAGTCAGAGGCTGCATGGTGCCACAGGCCTCGGACACCTCTCCCAGACATATCGGAGCACCTTCAGTCTGAGCTCTTCCTGCCTCTCAACACACCACACGAACTGACAGATTCCTGACCCTAATTTTCCTCCCTCGGCCAGTCCTGCAGGAGCACTTGGAAGCACCCACCTGGATGCCAGCTTTGAAGCTTTCAGAGGTTTCCCCAGTATTTAGCTAGCAACTCATCTGGGCAGCCACCTAGGCACATTTTAACTAAAGATAATTCAGTAGTAACTCCGGACACTAAAATTATGAAGGGATTAGGGGTAAAGCGATAGTAACAAAAACAGAGCTTAACAAGACTATAATTTCTCTTTGCAGAAAAGAAAAGTAGTTCCAAGAGGATACTGTCTTGGTGCCTACAATGCAAGGACTGCAACCTACTTGTGTCCCCACTGCAGTCAGAAGGGCTTAAATGGGATCCAAAACCAGAACCCTCAGCTTGTTCTCTATCTATTAGTTAGATGGATCCATCTATCCACCTCCATCCATCATTTTTGCCCTCAGTTATCACCTTGCTTGTAGGTGTGTACAGTGTGAGAACAACATAAACTACCAGCAAATGACTAACCGAAGGAGATTGCTACAGAAACTTTACAAGGGTGTCCTATTTCTTGCAGATCTGCAATGTCTGGAATTTTTCATATGAAAAATAATAGACACCACCCACAATGTTCAGCTCCTCTACAGAATATGTAATATACCACGATGAAGCACAGGGGAGCTGCTAAAAATGAGAGCAACAAGGCTTATATCAATGAGACTGATCCTTTCCCACAAAAGGTTCCCCTACCTCAAGAAATGAAAGCACGTTATTGTATAACATGGAAGTATTTATCACACATCTCCACTTAAAAAAAAAATCACCCTTTAAATTATTGTAACACTGCAAAAAGAAATGATTAAATAAAAATACATAGGGATAAAATAAATAGGGTAAAATTAATACAAACACACACACAAAAAAAGGAACTGGTAAGTGGTATATACCTGCACAGACAGATGCACATACAGCATTTAGCCCTCTTCCCAATTTAAAATGCTTATTCACCAGCGCTATCAGCCAGACCATCTTGTGATATATTCCTGAACAAGGCACTTCTATTGCCTTGAATTTCCCAGTTATTGAGAGCTCTAGTGACCTTGTCTCTTTCCCTTCCAGTCATGCACAAGGAGTCCCTGAAAAGGGGGCCTTGAGTTGCCCATTTTAATATTTTGCCTGTGCCTTTGTCACATTGCTGAAGTGCTGCTTAGGGCATACAAAAGGAGAACGCGGAGTCCACCACAGCCTGAAAATCACAGAAACGTGTTAGCGATTAAACAGTCTCAGATCATCTCAAAGGAAAGATGCTGGAGAGCAGAAACCCTGCGAGCTGACAGTGCCTCACTGAAGCCATGGAGCAGTCTGAGGCTGTGGGCAAAGCTCACGCCTGCTCTGGGGTGGGATAGGGCACAAAAGAGTAGCTGGAGCCCCATGGGCCCCTAAATGAATAATGTTTCCTCTTGGGTGAGCCGTCAGACCGAGGGGAGACAGAGGAACACCCCAAAAACACCAAAGCTTTCTCCTGACCTAGTCATCAGGCCCCGTGCCCTCACAGAGCTCTTCGCCAGCATCCTGGATGAGCTGCAACACCACAGCTACATCCCAGGACTGCTGCAGCACGTCACGGCTACTGATGCTGCCTTTGTCTGCATACTGCTAAGGGCACAGAGGAGACTGCTCCAGGAGAGCGCTAAAGACAATACCCAGCAGGCCCTCAGAAGCATCTTTAAAAATTAACACCTACCAAAGTTCAAGGACATTCAGATAATTATTTGTTCGTGAGGAAATGGATGAAAGGTATGCTTGCCATCAGTTTTACTGAAACACCCAAGTAAAATTGTTTTGTAAGGTTGGTGGATGCCAGTGGAGTTCTAGGATTTTGACACTGGGCATGAAGAAGCTAAGGCTAATCAGCTACTGCAGGAATTAAACTTTTTTTTTTTTTTTTAGACTTACAAGAGGAAGAGAATTCATGTGACACAGCAGCACAGCACTACTTTCTGCAGTTCACATGGTATCTCAGCAGAACAACTGCAGGCAGTGTTTCTTGATCACGGGTGGAGCTTGGGAAAGCACCATTACTTTCACATTTAATTTGAAAGCCTCCACAGCCTCACTGCACAAATCAGCAGGCTGCTTGAGGATTTTACAGATGTCTACAAAATACTGTTCCAAAACACAGGCACAAATAAAAGCATAATTTCACCCAAGGAACAAGAACAAATTTTTTACCTACCTACTTTTAAGCCAGAAGAAAAAAAAAAAAAATAAGGAAAAAAAAAAGTACATCATCTTCAAACTATTTTTCCCAGATTTTCTCTGCAACCTGTTCTGTTCCACTCAAGCATAGAGTTTCCATTAGAGAAAGAATGGGACAGTCATGAAATCTCAACAAAGTCTTTCTGTAGATACAGCTTGTTTAGAACCAGCAAAGCTAACCCAGCTCTAAGACTCGCTGAACAATTTGATGTACAGACCCACATTTAATTTCTCCTCCTGGCAATCTCCCAGAGAGTGAGAGAACAATTGGTAACCAGTGTTTGCATGAAGTCCAAGAATGCATTTTATGGTCTATAAAATATAATTCCTTTCCTCCCCATTAAATAAAGACAGTAAAAATATCTGACAGCATGTTAGGGAGAGAGATCACGGCACTGGACTACCTCCATTATAACAGAAGGGCCGCTCCAGGGGAACCTTGCCTCCCTTAAAACTTTCCAGCTCTGTAAAGAACCTAACTCCATTTGTAAAGGAGGGACTGCAGCTTTAAAGCTTTGCAACTACCCTTTATTTATTTATTTGTCCTGAAGAGAAAACATCAAAACAAACAAAAGAAAACAAAACAAGGAGAAAAAGCACACACACAGCTCAGTGGTAGATCAGCCTGGTCGTGCTTTGATACTGCAGAACACGCCTGCCCTGTCCTGCTCCCCTCTCCCACCCCAGTGCATGTATCCATGCCCCAGGACGGCGGGGTGTGGAACAAAAAGGGCCCTCCAAAACAGACCTCCACCTTCCCCTCCACTCCATCATTTAAAGCAGGAATTACGCATTTCTAAATTTTGGGAAGCATTATCCAGGCTCCTCTGGTTGTCACCCATCACCAAAGTCACCTCGATGTGAGCAGGACGCAAAATGGCTGCTGAGCTGATACCCTTTTCCAGCAAGCCTACATGTGTGTGAAATAAAACTGACAGCTATCTGTGCCTAAGTGTACGCAGGGCCAGTGCTACCTCCTGTCCTCATTTGTTACCATCACTAGAGATCCCCAGCTTCCCAATCTGTTCTCCAAATTGCTTCCTGTTTGTTGGAAGGGGAAGTCTACTTTGGTTTCTTGTGGTGCAAAGGGATGAAGGAGGAGGAGGAGGGTGGGGAAGGGCTGCTGCAGCACGCTGGCCTTGTGGCAACGTCCACCAGCACAGCGGCACCATGCTATGTTTCCACAGGATCCAGTACAAGCAATTTGTCACATCCTTGCTGTAAGGAGCCACTTGAGTTCAGAAGCCTCAGTTTAAGAGACCTGAGCCAAGGGGATTGATTTGTAAAGCGCTCAGCACCTACAGCTACCACGAGTCAGCAGATGTGGACGAGGGAGCTGCAGAAGGGTTCCCCATGCAGCACACCACAAGCCACAGTCCTCTTCAAAGGGGCATCTCAGACACTGGCACAGGACTGACTGGGTACGGTTTTATTCCCCTTTTCTTCCAAATTCTTATCTCAGATCCCACAAAATACCTGCAAACACCACAGGGCACTACCGAGAGGTGCAATGCTACTGAGAGTTGGGATTTGGTTTGCCAGCTCCCACGGGATGCAGGAATAAAGATGCTATGGGAGAACCGAGCTCTTTGCTTCTCACTGTAACATCGCCCAATGGGGCTTTTACTGAAAGAGTCATATTTTCTCCTGATGTTGGGTAAGTGAAACTCATGACTCGAATCACTACCACAAAAATTCCTGTTGATGTAGCAATTCTGGGTGAACTGCCGGGAGCCACTCTCTAGTAAACCCAGCAAATTTCATACCGAATTTCCTGTCGCCTCCCCTGTGGTTTCTATATGTGATTGGGTCTTCAATGCAACGAGGGGTTACTGCAGAATACATGGCTCCAAGGGTTTCAGGCTGTCGCGAAAACCAAGAACTTGCAAAATTCTCTTGCCCCGGGGTTGGTAACTTTTGTCTATATCTTTTTTTTTTTTTTTTTTTAACTCAAAACAAACCCCAAAAAGTTAACACAAAAATGTAACCTAAAGACAACCTCAGGAAAGAGTCCTGAAGATAACAGCGAAACCAGAAATGCTCTGACCTCCTCTGAGGAGCTGGGAAGGTTGCTGTTGGGGTTACTTTGTTTTTCAGAAGGCCTGACTGGAAAAACTTTCCACTGCATCATATCCTGGTCCACATTCCTCAGCGCAATCTTTTAGCTCAGATGTGTGGAGATGTCTTTGAAAGATGTAAAAAAAGGTCGAGAGTCCCCTGAGCTAATTGTGCTGGCTGAGAAACAAAACCTGTGGGCTGGGGTGGGATTCGTGTCAGGCTGACCTTCTGCGAGACCAGCTACTCCTCCGAGCGCAGCCGCCTCGCGCCTCCACCAGCATCCTCCTGCCACTCAAGTATCGTCTTGCTGTAACAAATTACTCCTAACCGAGGATTACAGCTCTTTCCAAATCCCTCCTGGAGAGCTGGGAAAAGCACGTTCCCTCCCAGCACCAGTTGCTCCCCCTATCAATAACCCTCCTCTCCGCTTATCCTTCGAGGGCACTTGCCCACGGGGCTAGCAGGGCCACTCTCACCCATTCTCCTTTCCAGCATGAGCTGCGTGTCTCAACCATCCACCAGCTGAAGGCCTTGATCCCCCAGACCCTCACACAACCATTAGCCACCTCCACCTGCCCACTGTCGGACAGCACACCCCACACATCCAACCTAAACCCCTCGAGAGAAGCCTACACCTTCCCCCAATTCTCCCAAATTCCTTTGTAACGAAGGTCTGGGAGGGGTCAAAAGGTCCTCTTGCCCTTAGGAGAAGCACCATGACCCTTGCTGAAGGAGGGATGCACCCATGCAAACACCTTCTTTACCTCCCTACACCTCAGCTAGCCATAGAAAAGACGCCCGGCCTGACCAGAGGGAAAGCTGGCTCCCATTTCGGTAGGAAGAATATATTTAGGCAGGACTGAGTGAATCATTTGGGATCAAAGTGAAAAACAAACAACTGAAGTATTCACTAAATCTGTGCTGTCACCTCTCTTTCCTGGGCAGCCACCCCGCGTATTTATTTTCTGGTTTCCTCCAGCACTACCAAAACAATGCAATATGCATTTATGGTATTTAAATGAAGTATTTTTAAAATATTCTTTGTTGAATCATCAGCCACACAAACTCTTCCTCAAGAACAAGTAAAACATTGTTTTGATTTTTTTTTTCTTAAAGGAGATGTAGATAGATGTTAAAACAAATATGGTCCAGGACTGAGACCACTGTGGATTATTTTTTCCAGCTAAAAAGGCACTCCAATGGAAATAAGTACAATTCTTGTACCATTCAAATAGCTGTGTGACATGCCTTCAGAAATGCATTCTGAATTTTCAAGTACTGTATGTTATGCATTCAACATAGGCAACTTTTGTTGAATTGACATCTTTTAGGGACAAAGAGATACAAAGTGTACTACTGGAAGTTCTGGAAAAGCGTTCTGTTTATTTAAAAGGAAAAAAATTTTCATAAGTCAAAACAACCATACCAGTACATCCATTCCCCAAGCTCAAGTGACTAGAAACAAAGTCAAACTGCACAATGCCCCAGTGCAAAATAAACATTTCAATTTTAATGAATTGGGAAAGAGGGGGGGGGGATAAATAAATAAACCCACTTTTTCAAGCAGCAAATCAAAATCATGCTCATATCTAGATTAGAAAAAGAAAGCATAAAACCAGATTTTATTCTGCATAGGTTAAAGTGCAACATGCATGAGACCCTCAAATGGTGGGAGGAAGAGAAAATAATATATTTTTTATTATTATTATTTAATTCTGTGCAGAAATGCTGACTGGGCAGGGCCCTGCACAAGGGAGAAATGCATCAGCTGCTCCACAACAGCTCCCGTCCCGGAGGGCCTCTGCCCCCTGCACCAAATCCTTGTGGTTGTGGCCGAGGTTTGCACCGGAGAGGCGAGGGCTGCGTGGCTGCAATCCCGATCCCCCTGCGAGCATCTTGGCCATGGCCCAGGGGAGCGGATGCAGCACCGCAGACGGACGGACGGACCGACCCGGCCAGCCTCGCGCCATGTGCATTTGTCACACTGCAATGCCACGGACCCCAAGTTAAAACAAAGGAGTCATCAGAGCAGCCCTGAGCATATAAATCTGGCCTAAAATGTTGCTCTTGCTGCTAAATATAGAGCAGGCATTTTGAACTGGCTGGCCCACAAGGCAACTTTTGTATTTATTTATTTAAAGGACCGTGGTTTGGGAACACTGAGTGTTTCTTAAGTCTGTTCATGTATATTATGTTCTCTCTCAAGAGATGAATATGCAAAAAAAAAAAAAAAAAAAAAAAAAAAATTTAAAGGAACTTTGCAGGTACTAGAAAAACAGCTTCCACTTAAAATAGCCAGAAAGCACCAAAGAAAAAATATTTGGCTTGGAGTGTCCCCGAAGGATGGTCAATCAGGTGCATGCAGAATTCAACACAATAATTTTACCACCACCACAATCAGCAAATGTCCTGCTATGGTACAGGGGCTCTCCCCAGCACGGAGCATCCCTCACTTCTGTTCCCAGGAGTTGCACAACAACAGCCCGCACTCTGCAGGAGGGGAAAAGCGCAGGGTGCAGCAAGTCCGTGCAGGAGGAGCGGGCAGGAATCCCCAGGAAAGGCCCCGGCAAGATGACAGCCAAAGCCCTGCTCTGGACCACCCAGGAGCCAGCCTGCAAGAACACGCACACCCAGGGGATGCTCTCCTAAAAGGTCCAGCCCTGGTGCTTGGGCACAGGGCAGCCGGTGGGGTTGGTCCTGCCCGAGTCTGGGCTGGTCCCACCAGGAATGTCACATCCCAAATGCTGCGTGTCCTGGACCCACAGGGGTCAAATTAATACTTTAGGTTTTAGCCTTACCTGCAGCTGATAAAAACAGGAGCTAGCAGAGGTTTGTTACAGCTGTCTTAAAAAAAAGCTTTTTTTTTTTTTTTTTTTAAATAAAAAAGCAGCACAGGGGGGTGGAAGGGGCTGCAATCGACAGCTCCACTAGCCAGAGGCACTTTGCAAGGAGGAAAGTAGAACTCAAGATGTGGGCAGGCCTCAGGTTTCAGAGCCTCAGGGCACATCCAAGAGACACCAGTGTATTTACTGAACAGCCGGGAAAGCAAAGGCTCCAAGCTTACAACATTTTATAATCTTATAAAATATAAGTGTCCGCAATAAGTTCTCGAGGTTCAAGAGACTGGGGAGGGGAAGGACGTAACGACCTGTGCTGGCTGTTTGGTGGGGTTTTGAGAGGTGTTTTTGGTTTTGCAGATGAGGCAGGATGACTGCATGCAAGGGTAATTATAAACGAAGCCAGTAAGGATCAATGAGCTCCCTTTCATAGCAATGGCTTATTTATTTATTTTAAAATCACGACACAGCAATTCTGTTCCATTTCCAAGTCAAATTTGTCCTAGGTGGATACAGAGGGGGAAAAAAAAAAATCAGGTTCCTAAACAGATTTTTGAGCTTATTAATAGACTGAAGAGCGTCTGCACGGGACAATACATTGCAGCCGGTGTTTTTGCATGCTGAATAGCTAACCCACTAACCTCAGGAGGGACTTTTCATCTCAACAGACCTGCACACAAAAGGTCATTACAGTGCACCCTGCTTCCGCTAAGGAGCTTACCTCTCACACGTAATATCAGGCTTATTAAGCAACATGCAATGATACAATAGCTGTTAATCTACTGAAAATTATTATTCTTTTCCTCCTGTCGCCCCATAAGCAACATGGGATTTGCAACGTATTGTGATCAGGACGTTACCTGAAGGGCAGAGCGAACCCGGACTGCCCTGCCCTCCCCCAGACGGCCCCTCCAGGGGAGCTTTTCCAGCAGCAGCTCTCACAGGGAGCACGGAAAAACTCCTCTGACTGTGCATGGGCTTAATCACAGCAACGAGCTGCGTTTTGTTTAAGAAAATAAATAAACAAAGGGGAAAGAATTATTTAGCAAGCGAGCTGGAAGGGAACGAGGGGGGTAAGAAACGGCTGAAGGGCCTCAGTGTGCGCACCCAAGGCTTCTCCCGGAGGTCCAGGAAAAGACCAGCAGCTCCCGCAAGCCCCGCTGTGGGCTGTCACTCCGTGGCACTGGATGCTTTGCCATCACTTCTGAATGATAATTGGCTCGAAAATTAACACGCCTCACCGTCCTCATAGAAAGAGCCCTGCAGTCTCACCCAGCGGGGTCGTCACCCCCCGAGCACTCCACGTTTCCTCGAGAGGGCACGAATGTCCTGAACTCCCACACACTCCAGGGCTTTTAATTCACTCCACAGTACAAAGGACCCGGGTCAGGATTTTTCCAAGAAGCTGTAAGAACTTGGGTGCCTGATTGTCTTTGCTGCTTTGTGAATCCCGTCCCTCGCACTGCTGAGTGATTTAAGACCCACAGCGAAGCTCTGCTCAAGAGGTCAAAAAATGCAAAAATATAATGACTAAGACTTTTCTTTCCTATGTAAATTTACAGAAGTCTGAGTCCTATCAGACAAAATGCTTTCGCTCTCCGAGCATTTTTAAATCTCCTCTCTCCCATAGTTTATTAAGGCCATTAACTTTCCTCCTAATCTGAATCTCCTACTTCTTTGTTCTAGGATTAAGAAGAAAATGCCTCTGTCTGGGGAATAACGGTATCCTTGGTGCATCTCGCTCACATAAACGTGCCTGAAAACAAATGGAGTCCTTCGGTTTCATTTTGCTATAGAGTTTAGTGCTCACATCAATCACCCCACATATGTATGCACCAAAACACGCTGCAGACAAACCCATATCCTATCAGTTATGCATAATTACGCTTTAAACTTATATCAGACCAATTGACCCACAAGTGCCAATCGCCCCAGTGAAGTCTGCTGGAGCTTTGCCCCTCATTGCCCCTCGAAAGCTCTGGTCCCAATGCCATTACCGCCACTGCCAGATTATTACACATTCCTGAGCATCCTTCACTGCCCACAAGCTTCCACCTGGCACTCCAAGCCGTGCAGAAAAGGGCCAGGCTGTGCACTGCTGTGCAACATCATATGAAATTCCTCACCTTATTTACAGTGCATTAATACAAATAAATCAAAGCACATACACAGAATAGAGGCCACCAGAACAGCAGAACACGGCAGTGGGAAAAAATGGACAGAAAAGTCAGCCATTCACCCACATGCACCAGGAGATACCAAACTGAAGTGAGAAGGGAATTAAATATATTTGTATCCATATATATATATCTACACACACACGTATCTGGCGTGGAGATGCCCATACTATCCAGACTGTGTGCTTGGACAGGGCGTAGTTAATGATTTTTATTATTAACACCACAAAGGAGGAATGGCAATTGTTTGCCAACAGACGTTAGCTTAATCATTTTAAGAAGGAAGAAAAACCCAGAAATGACAAAGTACACAAGGACTGTAGGACTGGGCTGCGAGGGCGCATCCGCGGCCGACTGCTGGGAACACCGAGCCAAGCAGCTCCCGACACGTTCCCCGGAGCAGCCGCCCCGCTCCTTTATTCTCCCATGGTCTGTGCGGGGGGGGAATTAAAATAAAAAATGAACTAAAGAATAACAAAATCAAAACGAGAAGCCTGCCCTTCGCTAGGGCCCAGATTAATTGCGGATGCAAACGAAGCCGTGCTGCAGCGCGAGGGCCATTGGCAGGGAGCTGCGCGCGCTCGCCGGTGTTTACTCCGGCTCCAGCAATGCAGCACAACCTTCAGTCAAGCTATTAACTTGAACGTTGAACTTCACAGCGCTGGCTGTCTTTCTCAGCCATTCTTTTGATGTTACCTCCAAAGCAAAAGATCAAAGACTTTGAGTGTGGTGAGGGGAAGTCCCAGGCTCTTAGCCTACCAGCCTGTGATATATGTTAAAATCCCGGCCAAAAGAGAGAGCGAAGGGAAAAAGAAAGGAAAAGCCAGCGAGGGAAGCTGAAGCATCCCAGCCGAGCGGCGACAGGAGGAAGTGGCACAGCGCAGCCCCTGCGCCGCATCCCCCGGGGGCTGAGACCCCAAGAAATGGGGCCTTCCCCCCTCCTCATTCCCTTACAGCCACAGTTTTGGGCAGCACCAGGTCTCTCCCTAAAACCTGCAGCCCCCCGTTGCTCTCCACACCACGGGGCTGCTGCACCTTGCAGGCTGCCTGGGGAGACCGTGGCCGCGTGCCAGGAGCTGAGCCCTAATGAGGGAAGCACCCGCAGCCGGCTCCAGCCCGCAGGCTTCACGGGAATGTGGGGGGAAACCATACAGGACCCGGGCTCCCTCCGGGAAGACGTTGAATTGCCCCCATCTGCCCCGCCACCCTGCATGAGTCACAGAAAAATAAACCCTCCCTGCTTGTAAAACACGGGTAATCCGGCCTGCTCTTCCTGGCGGGGCCCGGGCAGGGTAAAGGCCACGCCGCTATCAGCAGGGCCCAAGTCCACGCGCCTCGCTCACTCCCTGCCACCGCACCGAGCCGGGAGCCTCCGGGGAGGCAAAACATGGAGCAAGAAACCGCTCTGCTCCTCCCCAAGCCTCTTTGGTTGGTGGGGTTTTGGGTTTTTGTTGTTTCTTTAAAAAAAACTTTAATTTTAGCCATGTGTTTAGAAGGGGACAGGAAGGGGGAGATTTTTATTTTTATTTTTTCAGATGCTGTCCTACCATTGTCCCCTTCCTGAGCCTTTTTCTGGGTTTATTTATATTCCCATAATACACAACAGCGCTCCAGATTTAGACAGTGACACTTGGTTGACACGGTCAAAAGTGGATCCAGTGCAGCATGTCTGCCAAACCAAGCCCCTCATCCATCAGCTGAAGTCCTTTTACTGCAGGGTCACGAAGGAATCACGGACTGTTTTTCATTCCTTTCTACCAATGTGCCTCCTAACTCCAGAAACCAAAACCCTCTTATGCTTGTCAACTCCTCCTCTTCCCCACCCCCGTGAATTCAGCTCTTGGCATTCACCAGCACAGAAAGCCCTGGGATTCAAAACAGAAATTCTTCAAAACAGAATTCGTGGCATTAAGCAGTAAGTAGGATATTCTGATTTTATTGTACTTTACTTACTCCTACTTAGCTCTAATCCTTGCTCCCCAGACAGGGGCTCGCTCTCGCTCTCAGCGAAGTCGATAGGAATTTGGCTATTGACTTCAATGGAAGTGGGATCAGATCCCCACATCTGTTGCACAGGGCGAGCAATATTCAGAGAAAAAAATGGGGGGAGAGGGGAAAAAAAGAAAAAAACACCTCTGAGATGCAAAATGATAAATGAGCTTGGATCAGGATTGTGAACAGTGGATGCAGGGGAGCTCTGAACTTGCCAACCACAGGTACTGCTGCAAACAGCACTAATTGCTAGACAATTCCTCCCTTCTTAAAATGGTAATTCAAATAAATAGAGCAAAAAATAAACAACCAGGGACAAATAACCCTCCAGTCATGGTTTGCAATGCCCAAGGACCAGCTCGGTGCAGCTCCTCCCTGGCGAGGAGCCCCCTGCACCTTCCCAGCCCTCCTCTCCCCTGGGTTTCGTGTGAAGGAGAGCAGCATGGGCAGGCACGCGAGGAGGAGGAGGACAGATCCTGGGCGCAGAAGATGGAGCTGATGAAGGAGTGTGAGAAGTCAAGTACTAGTTGCTGCTCCACAGCGCGAGAGGGATCCAAGATAAACAAGACCTAGATCTGGAACATGATCCTGCCCTGCGTCACAGCCCCGCGATAATGCACCAGCAGTCAGGATTTCTTGGCATCAAACACCCTATCAGCAATAAACAAGGCAGTTCTAGAGCCACGAGGGACGCAGAGGGAGCTGGAGAGGGGAGAAGGGGGAAAAAAAAAAAAAAGTGGAATTATCTGTGTATCAGCCAAAGAACTATATAAAAGGAGTACGCAAAGAAGCGAATGCCAAAACTGGTGTGGGAAGAAAGAAAGAGACATTGAAACAAATCTGGTATGCCTCCTACCTGCAGAGATGCTGCACATGAATTAGGCATCTTGGCAGAACAGGTCCCAGATCCTCCTTGGGATAAATGGAGGTGAGCAATGATGGCTTACATGGGGACATCACCGAGGTTCAACTTCTGCATCTAAATCTCCCTAATACCAGCAAGAATTCCAAACCCCTCTTAAAAAAAAATACACTATAAATAAGCAAATAGTAATCTAGCTGGCTCTTCAAAATTCCTGAAGTTTGTTTGCTCTCTGCACCCCGTGGCAGTTCAAGCAGCTACTCTCCTTTTCTATTTATACCTCATTTCAAGTTGTGGTTCTTACACACTACGTGCAGCATGGCCAACGTGCCAGAAAAATCACATCACTTAGAAAAAGCCAGAGAGAGGCTGATGAAATTGGAAAGCAGGAGAAAAAGGAGGCAGGGAGAGTCACTTTAAAAAAAAAAATAGAATAAATCTATGTTCAGAAATGAGCTAGCACAGTGCCTGTAGTCTCCAGTTCACCAAAGGGCTTAAGCACCTGCTCAATTTTTAAGCTCGAGCAGCCCTGCTGGTTTCGGTATGTTTAAAGTCACCCAGGTGCTCCAAGGCAGCGCTAGCGCAGTGCCCAAGTGGTGCTGGCAGAGGCCCTTGCAGTTATTGACTGCACATATGGCAGGAAGAGCTTGAAAGCCGCACAGCAAGTGGCTTTCAAAACCATCAGACCCACAAACAGAAATCAATGCAATTTGCTTCCAACTACCCGATCGCCGAGTCAGGCTTTAATTCCTGACCTACCTCCTTCCCCCCCCCAGCCCTATCTGATCAAGGATGCCCAAGACGCTCAGGTATTAGTGCTGAAGAAAAACCCAGGCCAGAGAAGAGATCTGATGGGAATGGGAGGAGGTGTCACGTACTGCTCGCTTGTAGCCGCTTTAAAAAGTCACCTCCTGCAACACATAAAAATTCTCACAGAATTAAATCCCTTATAATCCCATTTAGCAGAAACAAGGTAGAGCAGGATGCTGGTGCTTAAGACATTTTAGTCTTTAAGAAAGTACATTTAGTTAACAAAAAAAAAAAAAGGAAAAAGAAACATTCCTCTTGAAAATAAATTGAAATGGGAGAAATTTTAACCCCAATTCAAATTTCTCTGGGAAGCCGTTTTTTGCTTCCTGGGCTTTTTTAAGGAAGTCACAGAGTGTAAACCCTTAAATATTTTCACTCTTTCCAAATGTTATTATTTTTATAGCAGCTTGTATACATGCTAATCTAGTCCAAATGTACAAATAAATGTGCTGAGCTAGTATTAAAACAACAACCAACTGGAGTAAGATATAGAAGCCTTTTTTTCAAGAAAATACAAACACGAGCTAAGTAATGTGTACACTGCTTCCCAAATTAAGAGTTGCTAATTGTGTTTACAACTTTTCCCAATGGGAAATGCTATCTGTGGTCCACCAGTCCACCTCTCCCTCTCCCCCGCAGCAAATGACCTACCAACTAAGTACCAGCTTTATGTTCAAGTTGGTCAACTGGGTTTTTGCTTAACCCACAGGCATTTTTCCTATTTCAAAGTTTCTATTAACTCCCTACTGATGTACCCTAAAAGAAGTTTTAAGGGCTTGGAAGCACATAAATAAAATAGACTTTGCTGGACCAGCACAGCCAAATGAAAGCCTTTCACCTGCAGTGGTGGTGATAAAAATTTTAGATGCAGCTGCATACATGGCCCCTCCATAGATTTAAGATAGCTGCGATTTCCAGCCATTCAGCAGTCCTGTGGCCACTGAGCTGCCTTGGTTACACTGAGACAAGCATCAGGACAGGACCTAGGGTTCAGGATGGTTGTTTGGGGAGTTGGGGTTTTTTTTTTTTTTTTTTTTTTTTTTTTTTTTTTTTTTTTTTTGGCTGCAGCAAAGCCCTCTTTAGCTGGGAGGCTGAAAGAAGCTGCTAGCCTGTACAGTGATGATAAGAAACCTGGAAGAGGAGAGGGAGATGGCAAGGAAGAAAATATAGGAGGAGGGAGTGTGACTTGATGCGAAACCCTGAAGCAGAAAAATAAAGGTTTGCTTCAAAGCTAATGCTGTGTACTAAACCTTCTGCCCCTGTTTGCTCTGCAAGGTGCACACACAACTTCAGACAGGCAGAGCCTGCAAGGTGGAAACTCTCCAAAGAGTGACCAGATAGTTTGCTGCTCTACTGACAAAGTTCAAGCCACTAAAAAATGTATGAACACAAAACTGACCCATCCTGCATGGTGTCACAACAGCAAATCCAGTCAGAGCTGGTTACTTGTCCCTTCCTAGCACCCTACCACCAACTCTACACAATAAAACTTAAAAGAACCAGACAAAAAAAAAATTCAGAACACCTTTTTTTTTTTTTTTTGGCCCAAAGTGTTTTCCATATCTAAATGAAACTCCCATTGTAAGGAAGTGCCTAACATCATATTCTGTTTAAAAAGTTACTATGGAGGTTCAGATTGTAGCTTTCTCAAAACAACCAGCAACTAGCTCCATAAAGTTCATTTGGCAAAAGCATCACCAGTCCTGCCCTCTTCAAACAAAACACATCAGGTATTGAGCTGAGAGCGTTTTAGGTCCTGTCTTGCCTACAGACATTCATGATAAATTAAGCAGTGCTCAGTTTCATGAACAAACTGACTATTTAAAGCATGCTCATTTTAATACATGCTATTAGCATCCCCAAGATGACACGTTAGCAGGGCAACCTCACTGCACACTAGCCAAGCCCTAAACCATCACTCTTCATTTCGCTGTCGGTCCCAGCTGGTAAACTTTCCTCTATTCTTGACCAGTATTCCTAAATAGTGTTGCATCTTACCAGCACCAGGATCATCCTATTCTGCCTTTCCCCAGGCTCTTTCACTGCATTTGAAGCAGTCTTTTCACCTCGCAGAGTGGCACTGCTCCCAACCCTCCCTTTGCGAAGCGGGCATGGGGCTGGCTCTGGGCAGACTCAGCAGCCTTGCAATGGGCACAGCCCCAGCCCATCGCTGGGCACTGCTCACCATCATCATGGGAAACGGGGGAAAAAAAGCTGGCGAAGGCATTATGTATCTTCATCACATAGGAAAACGTTTTCCTTTGTGAGAGAGATGTCGATAAACTGAGAAACATATAGATTTCATAAAGTGAAAGGGAAGGGATGCTGATCTCAAAAATCAAACAGATATTCTCTGTATCCCTTATTACAGCTGTGAGGCCATTTCCACTTCGGTTCTGTTCAGGTGGGATTTCTCATCTATTTCACACGCAAAAATCCCACTGAAAGCAGGCATTACAGTGAGCTGAGAACAAACACACCACAGCCTTGGCTGCTTCTGACCAATTCTGCTAACGTTCACTAAATATTCTCAGCAAACCCGCCCCACAGCCTCTCGTGCAGAGGCAGAGCCTTCCGCCCTACAATTCCTAGACAGACATTCAGAGCCCCAGAGCAACACAGCGCAGACCTTTTATTCTCCCCCACCATGATACACAGCATGACCTAACAGACATGGCATAAACATTGTCTGTTTGTTTTTACAAAGTGTGCATACATTTACAGAAGACAAACTAAACAACTTAAGACTATTATCAGGGGATAAATCAATTGGCAGCAGCCGCTTCAGAAAACAACATGAAGATAGTTATTTTGGAGCAAAAATTGAGAAGAAAGCCTTTCCTTGCACTGCGACTCTGCCTCATTAGTTTTAAGGCAATCTCCTCAAATCACAAGGTTGCCCAAGCTGCTGTCAACTGGTTGCATTTCAATTCAGATCCGATCCTACGATTTTAATTCCTCCTTTCCAATAATGGTCAAAATCACTGGCAAAAGCAGCATCAATGATAAAACCACCCCTAAAAAAATTCTAGCTTATTTTACTACAACAACTGCATTTTGACAGGGATCTCACATTTATTTAACACCTTTCAGACAGATGGTGGATGCCACGGTGATTTACAAATAGTGCTAATAGATGCAAATATACATGGCCAGAAACTGCCGATCTAGATACAGACACAGCACCTAAATACACAGGCAGCAAATATGCCAAAGCCATTTGTCTTGAGAACACTTTTTTTTAGCGATCTGATGGCTATTGCTGGCTCTCTGCAGCTTCACGACAATCCCCCACTATGCTGGGGGCTGGGGGAAGAGCTATCCTAGACCAAAATGACACCAAACCGTAGAGAGGCACATAGCAATAAATTAAATCCATTCACAGTTGATTAGAAGAGGGTTTAATAATCCAGACATGGGTCCCCCCAAAACGGGTAGCACATTCAAGAATGAGCTTTCCTTGGTATCCAGTGATCTGCTTATCAGGCGGGACACACAGAAAATGCAACTTTCTTTGTAACGTATCATTGATACCGAGATTAAGAATAAAGAAATATATTTTCTGGATGCCTGCTGGGGTGGCCAGTATCTAATCTAATAATGTCACTTAATTGGACCCAAGCATCTCTTCCATGCAGTATGAAATCACAAGCACCTTCGTGATGTGGTGGCTAATCCAAAAGAAGTCCCTCCATACACAGTTCTACCCTGGTTTGTAGAAATCCAAAACATGCTGAATTTATCCAAAGATCAATATACACCGTGTGGGCTGACTTTGGTGCAGGAATGCCTGCCAACCCCCAGCCCAAACCCTATTCAGGCGATGTGCAGGGGGAGGGGAGAAGCAGGTACCTGACAAACAACCAAGTGCTCACACCCTTGGTGTTACGACCAAGTAACGTGGAAGCAGACAGGATTTTGGAAATGTATTGGTGAGCAAGCACTTCCTCTTCAACCAAGACATGGATTTAACCCATGGCTTCCCATAGAAGCTGGGGAAGTTTGGGTTCTTCACCCAGCTGGGGACAGTGGCCAGACTAGCAAGGCCAGCCCATCTGCCAAAATCCTTCCTGCCTCAGCCTCTCCCCACAGGCCGAGCTGAGGAACATTTCCATACTCAAAGACAGCTGAAGTAACTTTTCACTGCCAGCCCTCCTCTTATGCTCATTTTTAATCTCATGATGAAAAGCTAGGCATGGAAGACTTGGAAGATTTTTTTTTTTTTTAAACTAAAAAAAAAAGGACTTTGATTTAATTTTTTTAAAACACGTCTTCCTGCAAGATCTCCTTCTCCAGTCATACTTTGATAGTGCCCTGCACCCATCCAACAGCTCACCCTCCACAGCACTCTCTAAGCAAAGATCTATTTAAGACCAATCCCAGGAGCAAAGCACACTCGGCCCCATTTTGCATATGGGCACAAGTTGGGGAGAGGGAGTGATTTTCTCCAAAAATGAAGACATGAATTCGTGGCAGAGCTGGACATTGATCCCAGATCATAACTCTCCATCACGTGCAGGAACCCAGCCCAAGCCTTCAGGCCACAAACACAGCCCCATTGCCCCATGCGGCACAGGGCAGGAGCAAGGGCCCGATGTATTGCAGAGCCGTGGACCTGGCGGGGTGGGCAGCACCAGCCTCAGGATGGACAATGACAAACCAGCAGGGTCCCAGGCCAACATCCTGCTGCGGCCTCACCAGGCTGCCCCGCTCCAGCTTGACCTCCCCACCGCCTGCTATTCTGGGATGCGGTTCTGCTTCTGAAGCAGGGAGAAAAATAGCATCAAGTACAGCAGCCCCATTCTGCGCTGCTTCCCCTCTCGGGTCACAAACACAAGATGTCAGGTCACAAAAACGCTAATATTAGAGGATAACAGGGCCATTTTTAAACTTCTAAATTAAACTAAGTTTGCTCGGACAGGCAGGTCATTCACCTAAGCTATCCCTTGGTTTACTTTTTTTTTTTTTTTTTAAATCTCTTGAAACAACATACGCCAGCACAGCCCCAGTGCGAAGAGGAGGAACAGGGACCATGACATCTCTACAGGGAGCACTCCCCATCCCACCCCACACATCTTCCCCCCCATGTAAGTGCACTTCCTCCCCTTTTGGTGTGGAGAAATGGCAATTTGGATGATGCCATGTCCCAGGGCATGAGGCAGCAGGGGGCTTGCCACATCCAGCATGCTTCTCAGGTCAATACAAAAAAAATGAGAATTAAACCCCTTATGCACAAAGTCAAGACGTAATGTAGAGTTCCTAAGAAGCCTTTCCATGAAGAGAAATACAAACTTCTCTAAATTCTATCCCCTAAATATAGTGTCATGGGATTTCCTACACACTTCCCCTTGTTTATATTTTAAACTACAACTAAACTTCGCTAGAACAACTCAAGGATGACGTAGAATCTTTTCAGATTAATTATCTTCATTTAAAAATCATAGGTCCCAGTAAGGAAAGAACAAAACTTGAATTAAGAGAGTTTTCCTTCTTCCAAGACCACAGTGCAGTTATGAAAAGTGCACTTCAAATGAGAAACAGACCCATCCCTGGGAGGCTGAAGAGAAGGTGGATTGTGTTGGGAGAAGAGCCATGGGCTCAAAGCGGAGGGTGGGGTGGGTTTGGCTGAGTTGCAGTCCCAAAAGGCAGCCTCAATGTGCAGGGGACAAGGACTCGGGGGACACAGCACCACTATCACCAAAGGCTACATGTGTGTAACGTGTATGACAAGGGATGGAAGCAGCCACCACCACCATCCTCAACAGCAGTGTGGCACAATGAGGAGTCTCATCTTTATTTTTTCCTCTTTTTTTCCTCCCCCTTAAAGGCTTGCTGCCTCACAAAGCCCTCAGTCACACTTGATTTTTCCAGTTCCTTCTGCACAAAACGCAGCATAATAACAAAATAAAAACGGGGATACGGAGAACAATGAGTTCAACAGATTAATGGACAGGCGCAGCCATCTTCAGCTTTTATAGCCATCAGCCCTGAAGAGCACTCCCTTCTGCAAAGCTTTGAAATGAGCCTCAGTAGTCCTTGGACCTGGCAGGCAGCTACTGACAAACACGCACCTTCCTTTCAAAACTGAATCCAGAGATTCATCTCCTGGCCATGTGCAAGTCAATCTTATCATCATTATTAAAGTTTTATTGGCACAACAATGCAAACTCCCGACACAATACGTTAACCTTGTAAAAATAACTGACAGAAGCCAGGTAATGGGAAGAGCAGGGGCGAGCTTATTCATCTCCCTCTCCCTGAAGCCGGGAGAGAAGCCTGCAGATCTCTCAGCAGCGCTGAGTCATCACGAAAGGGATTTCCAACCTCCTCCCTGCCCCCCAAAAGCCACCCACAACTTGTTGAGGACACCCTGCAAGCCCTGTCCTCCAGCCCAACTCATCGATGGGAACGCCTTCCCCAAAAAGGCAACAATTCTGTTCTACTATGCCATATTCACAAAGAAGGAAGGGGAAAAAAATAAAATAAAAAAAAGATTACAATGTCCAGGGAAGTAGGAAAGGTTACACTCAGCAGACAAGGACTCCTATTTTCACCATAGCAACAAGCCTATTTATAACATGGCCTACCTGCATCAAAGAGCAGCCACAAGAAGCTAAATGCAAGTCTAGTGGTACATTCAAGCACTAAGATGAAGAAGCAGCTCACATAAGCATGTCAATGAAACGCTTCCAATTACATTACATGCACAAT
Source organism: Netta rufina (assembly GCF_964035555.1). NCBI lineage: Eukaryota > Metazoa > Chordata > Aves > Anseriformes > Anatidae > Netta > Netta rufina. The sequence goes on along the minus strand of NC_140130.1, from coordinate 28,389,508 downwards.
TATTAGCATTTACTCCCAACCTCCTTTCTTGTTTTTCACCCAGGTACGAGTGTGCGGGGTTGGGGGTGGAATTGCGGAAGGCCCAGGTAGACGGGAGGATCAAAAGGAGGCAATCTCACGACTGGGCTTGTAAAAGGGGAGACTTCACGGCGAGGCGTTACAGGGCGAGTTGCTGAATGGTATGGGAATGGGAAGTTACTCACTAATTGTCAGTTTGCTTTTAAATAGAGTGGAAAATATACATACATAAAGACTGTTTTATTTGCCAACACAAAGTAGATATGCAGTCTTCACACCTCAGACGCCTGATAAAATTCCCCACATTTGTGAAAGAAATCCCCGACTCCTGGAAGCAGCTGCCAGACTAATAAGCATATCCCTAGGAGTAATGCTGGGCAGGGGAACACACCTGCCTGTATCTCCAGGAGGAGCACAAGCTACTCCAGTAACAGACCTAACTCAAACAGGAGAATTCAGCTTGTTTATTGGCCTATTCTATAATCTAGTGATACAACAAATGGCATCCTGACTGATCTCAGTATGATGAACATTATATAAATATATATGTTTTAAAATAAGAAATTACACATATATGTGCTAAGCCACTGCAAGAATCCCATATCCAGTCTGCAAGCTCCTGCCTGCTGCCACTTCTTTTTAAGTACCTCCATGGAAGTGCTGCTGCCCGAAGAATGGCTGGCTTTTAAAAGAAGTGGAGGGAAGATCTTTAAAATAGTCTTTATCTGCAAGAGGAGTGGCAGTCATTTCACTCATTCAGGTAGGCAACTGGTAAGAATTACTTGGTGGCTGGGAAGTGGACTACTAAAAAAGGCTCAGACAACCATATGGTACATAAAAGGGACTTAAGCCATTTATTTCTGGCATTTAAAATATATATATGGAAACTTTTTATAGACAAGAACCTTGAACAGGTGATAGCAGAAACTTGTCATTGGTGACAAAACAGATTGAATAGCAACAGACAACAAGGCCATCTCAGATGATCCCATGGCAAAGGTACCACCCAAAACTGCCACTGGCTCAGCAAATGAGTGGACCAGCTTACAGTCACTGAAAATAGATATATTTCCAACTCACAATGACCTGAAAAGTGGTGCTGATAAGAAGCAACAAGGGGGAACTGAATTTGTGAGCATGTTCAGGAATCTACCAACTGGAGCATTCAACTTCCACTCCCTAAAAAACACTGAAGCAGTAGAGGCAAAAATGAATACTGAATAAGAAATAGCCTACTCAATCACAAAAAAGGTCAAGATAATTTCCCCTTGAAAGAAAATTTACCAAGTATTACACAAACATTTTACTCTGCAAGCCTCTCTCCTGCTGAAGACAAGATATTTGCAAGATGCTCACTCCCTGTTGCAAAGTATCGATTGCTTCATAACGTCTCACTTCCACTCGCCTCTCTTAAACTGCCATGGAAGTCAGTGGCTGTCAAACCTGTGTTGTTTTGGGGTCTGCTATGAATGAAGCAGATGATGACTAGCACAGAGGACTCTTCCAGAGCAGGTCTCCTGGTCCATACAATGAGACGGGATCTCTAATAACCACAACTGTTATCACCACCTTTAGTCAGTAAGAACAGCTGCTGCCGCTGGGGGGTTGCTTCAATAGGTAGGGAAGGTACCAGGGCGCTGGTGACAAGATCAGCTTTGCCAGTTCTTGTTATGCTGCAATGGTGTTTCTCCACCAGTGAAACACGTCTAACACTATGGGACATCAGAGTGGCTAAGAGAGGCACCCCTTCTTCCCAAACATCCCACAAACACCTGAACAGGATTCAGAGACCATGCCACAAAATGAACAACTTCACATCCCATCAATGCAAGTATGGAAACAAAAAATGAAATGAGCAACCTCTGGCTGAAGCCTTGGTGGCACATGTTCCTACCTTGACTGCATGTGGAAATTAGCATCTTAAAAATCAGTTCTGGAATTAATTAAACCAAACTTGTACAAACCGTTGTGCAATTGTTAGATCAGGCCATGTTTCCACGATGTTTATCGCACATCTGCATTACCAGATCATCCAACAGCACAGCATCTACCCAGTTAGGGTGTGGGCACTCAATTATGTTCCTGTCAAATTAACAAGAAACCATGGTATGGAGTTTATGTCAGTGGCAGCAGGCCAGCTGATACCTGATCTGGCATGAAGTCTGCCGGGACAGCTAGGCTCCAAAAGACTTTAAAAAACGGAAACTGGTAGAGAGGTTTTGTACTAGTTCAATACTTTGCTTCCTCAGGCTGCAGCAATCTGGCTCCCTAAAATCTGATTAGCTAGACTATTAAGCCAAAAAACTTGGTTTAGCGTTAGCTAAACTGTCATTTCCAGCTCCCAGCTACGTATTAAGGCAACAATATAGACTACTGTGTTAAGACAGCATACAGAGAGTTGCACTCAGTTGAATACGCCGATTTCTAAATCGCACCCTTATGTAAACACAAGCTACTTTGTGTCTAGATCACTTTTGAATACTGTTATTCCTATTGTACAGATGGGGAAACTGAGACAAACAACAATTAAATGAGATGCCTGAGGTCATGTCTTAGGTCTAGCAATCAGCAGAGGAATCTGGATTCCCAACTCCTACTTGTCTTTTTTAACCACTAAACCACGATCCTTCCCAGTTCAAGTATAGTTTCAAGTTCAGGGATTCACTAAATAACATGAGCAGACTTGGCCAGACATATATACAAGCTGCAACCATTCTCAAAACACAAGTAACCTTTTAAAAATCTAATTGTATTAAAATAAATAAATAAATCACTGAAACGCGCTCTTAGCTGAGGCCTGAACATTTTTCCACCAGAGAAGCAAAGCAAATACAACAACAGTGACATCTAAGTACACAGGCCGATTACAGCTTTACTTTCAAAAGAGCTTTGATTGATCTTTTTTGATAGACCTGAAATAAATTAAACTAGATTGACTCACTTGAGAACGGGCTGTAATCCTTTAGTCAGATCCCGGAGAACTCAAACCAAACCAGCTGTTAATTTAGGCTTTATAAGATAAAGCATGAGAAATCCAACCTGATGTACCCCAGAGCAATGGCTTACATCATCTCTGTAAGCAATCAACTTGCTGCTTCTTTTAGGAACTAATCAGTGCTCGCTAACATGTGGGTGCCAAACTCGTTTTCCACCCCTCCAGCAGACGCTGCAGCCAAAGTAGGAGGAGAAAGAAAAAGCAGGGGACAAGAGGGTGTACTTTAAAAGATTCAGCTGTTGACTTCATGAAACACATTGCACAGGCTGTCTCAACATTAAGAAAGAGAAGGGGAAAGAAAAGGAAAAAAAGAAAAAAACACCAACCCAGTTACAATAACCATTTCAATTCAAACAATTGCTGGATCTCAGCTGGGAATAAACTGCCCAGATCAACATTCACACTTAAAAAGGGAGGCGGAGGGGAGGGAAAAGGAGTGCCTACCCATTTGGGGAACCAGATACAGAAAGGCCAGGATAGGGTAATTTATGCCCTCGCATTGAGCAAATGGCCTTAAAGGGGGGTTATTTCTGCTCTCCCACTCCAATAATAAAACACGCCCTTCAATTAGTTCTCTGCCATCACTGTCCTGTTGGGATTATCTTTTTAGTTATTCTGTTGTTTTAACACATGCAGATTTATCTCTTCCTCTTATCTGAAAATCGCTCTAAAAAAATTAAAACAACTTTGCTTCACTAGAGCCTCTGTACACTGAACATACGTAGATCAGATTGGAAACCCCCTTCTTTTTTAACGAATTATGGTGCTTTAAAACTTTTTGTTTATCAACGAAAAAACAGGAATAAGGTTCTTCAAATGAAGTCAACAAAAACTGATCCATACAGCAACATCAATACAATATAGATACATGCTATAAAACGGACAGGTAGCAGGCAGGAACGCTACTCTTGACTTGACAAGCAAGTGTTGCACAGACTAATTTGGAGTAGAGCAAAAGAGACCATCAGGCATGAGAGCTTGCTTTTGATTTTTTGGCTAAAATTGGTCAACATCAAAATGATGAAGCAGAATTAAAGTTCTTTTGTAATCACATGCAGCTATGTAAGTCTTGGAAATCAGTCATATAAAGGAACCTAACACAATTCAAAGAAAAAAAAATCAACTTCAGAAAATAAAAGATTTCTAGTCATAAATCGTATCCGGAGGGAAAACACGCAGGCAACTCTTAAACTAAGTTTGAATTGCACTAGACCCTTGGCAATAATACCTCCAAGAAGGAGCCTTACTCCCACGAAAGGACGCGGTGCCCTAGCCAGGCACTTCTGGGAGGAAGCACAATGCAAGCGCTGTGTTAAACACATGAAAGCTCTTCTCTCGGAGAAAGCCACAGCCCTGGAGATGATGGAGGTGAGGATTATTCCAAGTGTCCACAGCGGCATTTGCAGGCTCTGTGTCAAGAGGACTACTTGAGGCAGCTCTGTGGAGTACTGACAGGGGCGGTAAGGAGAGGGAAGGAAAAAGGAAAGCACTGCAAGTATCGTGGGGCTTGAGCAAATCATCTCAGCTGAAGTACTAGTCTGGGATAAAGCATCCAACCAACCTGTAGTTCCAGTACGCTTTATTATACTACAGTCAAAGTAGATTTTTACTAATGGACACCATGCTGGAGTTCATTGATTGATTGTTATCTTTTCAAATTACAGGAAGGGGACACGGCAAGGTCTGCTGATAAGTCACAATGCCTTTTTGTATTCCTGGAGCTAACAGTGGTGTGCAGAAACACCAAGCTGATGCTACCTGTTATCAAATACATCCGAATACATTTTTCCTGGGTGAGAATATAACTGAATAGAGTGCAAGACCTTTCTAGTGACTACTGACCAGCTTTATTCAGTGAAGATCAATGTCCCTTGGACCAGAACCTATGTAATGACACGTGTCTGGTCACAGTGCTGCTCCACGGAAGTCACAGGTGAGGGCGAAGAGACTCCAAATGCCTTAAGATACTTTTGGAGACTACCCAGGAATAACAGAGATGGCCTCGTATGCAAGCTTGTACTACGCAGTTTTATCCAGGAAAACAAGTACATACAAGTAAACAGCATTGCCTCACACATGTCCCAGAGGCACTGCATACATATGAGGACTTGGTTAAGCTCTCAGTGCTCTAACAGAGCCCAGCTGTGTGGTGGCCTCAGATCTCCCACCCCACTGCCCTGCAGCTCACAGAAGCAAGAGACACCACCATGCGAGCATGGCCACACGCCAGCCTGGTCCTCAGAGGTGGTCCCACCTCAGCCAGCCACGAACTGCTATGCAATGAACAGGAGCAAGAGCCTGTGGTCAGCTCGTCATCTTTAACATCTAGATCTCTGTATGCAAGCTCCTTTCAGCAGCTCAGCCAACTCACTCAACCTCTCCACATCTCACTTTGCCCACCCGTGAAACACAACCAGTACTACCCAAAGCTGTCCCCTCATGGAGGATGGAAAACTCATGGGTCTTTATCAGATAAGACTGGGCAGATTCCCCTGGCTCCCCATGCTGCCTGATTAATTTTTCTTAGTTTAATCAAGATTTAAGTTTTATCCAGCTCCAACAGTTGATTTAAAAATCTCAGCTCAATTTTTAAACAGCAAGCGTGAAGTATCAAGGGGGGAAGGAGAAGGATGGCTGAGGCAGATACAATACATAACTTGGCTCCTTTCACTGTTTTGTGTAACTTCCTGCATAACTGAAGTAAGATCCAGCAAACACTCAAAGGGAAAGTGATAAATAACCACTAGAGTAGGAAACAGAGAGATGTCTTCACATACCTCACCCTCTTATTTTTCTCCATCTGTCCACAAACTTTTCCCTCTGTCCATCCCATACGTGGACATGCATCTACCTCCGAGCAAAACCAACAACTTGCAGGACAGCTGTAGGACTACACAGTTGATGTCTCCTCCACACCAACTAACAGTACACAGAAAAAAATATTTAGCAAAGCTCAAACCTTGGGATAAGTTCATAAACCTATCAGGCCCTGAACTAATCAGGGACCACTTCTATCTTTGGTTAGGAAGCACACAACGTTAGTTCCAGCCCAGAGTTAGCTGGAAACTTTTTGATTCAAAAACTTGTTTCCTTGAGATTCTGGGGCTCACAGGAAAGAACAAGTTCACCACCTTCTTGGGCAGGGGAGGAAAGACATGCCCACACAGAGGTATTTCACATCATTTCATTTCTAGGGAATCTAATCTTAAAGCACAGATACATGTTATAAGTTGGAGGACCTTTCTAACTGCTCAGGGAAGCAATGTGAAAGAAAAAAAAAAATATATATATATATATATATTTATGTTTTTTTTTAAGGAATACACTACTTCAAAGTTTTAGTTGGTTTTGGTTTAATTAACCTAAGTAACAACACTGCTACCGTTGCCTTTGTACGAACAGTATTTGTTCATGAAATTATATTTACACAACTATTTTTAAAAAATAATAAGTAAGGGTTTGGAGGCAGGTTTATAACTATGCTTAAGTCTGCAATCCAGAGCAACTACCAACATTATCCTAGACTTACAGATCACAAAAATCGCTATTCCTTCACACTGTGCCATCACATGTTTGAGACTGCTGCATTATGCAGATTGGCACAGGCAGTTTGTTGTGCAAGACGGGTTACAAAAAAGTTTGATGCAAACTTTATACCCTTTTATTTGTATAAGAGCAGTGCCCAAAGGCACCAACAGAGAACAGAGTCCTTTTGTGCTAGGTACTGTACAAACAAGAGAGTGAGAAAGACTGACCCTGCCCAAAAAAACAGATGGGAGTGAAAAAGAGAGGCACAGAAAAGGGAAAAGATTTAAATGAGAGACCTGTGAATTGCAGTATAGGTGTCTAAGCTAAGTAACGCATTGCCTCTCTGAGCGGGTAACACATGGGGAAGTCGGTAACACAGAACAAGTTTCCTCAATCTCCTCCCCAAAGAGTAATCTAGGTTCCAGCTACAGCAAGCATCCCTGAGGAAGCAGCAGAGGAACTTCCTACAGCGTAGCAGAGTACGTCTACATACCAAGCACCGAGCCATCTCAAGTCTGGTCACTACGAAGTGACGAAGGAAACAAATGAGCTGAATTTGCTCCGCTGGAACACTGGGACACTCCCCTTGCCAGGGGAATAAAACTCCTGTTTCTAGCAGGGGAGGCTGAGGCATCAGGTTTCAGAAGCCATGGCACTTATAGCCACAGGAAAAGCTGCCAGCAGCTGAGACATAAAAATTGCTCGTCTCGGGCTTGTGGTCAGAGTTAACATTTGGGGGTATTTCCACGGACAAACAGATAAAGAGGGAATGCTTTCCTGGCAGATTTATTAATCCGTAAATGCTGGCTGAAGACACTGGGCTGTTTGGGGCGGTGGAGTCTCAGAGAGATGGATTAGCAGAAGTGTAGATGAGGTGGCCGTGGGTGCATAATGCTAATTAAATATAGTCTGCAATTTATAAAATGGGTTTGTATATATAAAGCTACGTTTCTCACCACTAATCACAAAAGATCAAGTAAAATCACCTTCTACAGCACACGGGGGGTTATACACTTATTAATTGGAACGAACCATCAGAAGGTGTTTACTGTGCCTATAAACCATACTCTCGCTCTAATGAAAGCAATGCTACATCACCAACAGACCATGTTCCCGAGGCCCACAGAGCGTGGCGAGCTGTAAAACGAAAATAAAGTCTTCAAGTACAGGAGAATTCCTTGCAAACAAAAGAAACAGACGCGCAGTGAAGTAGTATAAAACTGGCAACAGATTTCCTCCTCTTGCTGCCACTAATTTCATGCCTATCAATAAGATGAATAATTCCACAGCTCGTTTTCTGTGTAGTCTTTTGTTTTCCTACCCCATGGAGATAAATTATGTCTTCGTATGGCCTCCACCACCCAACCCGTGTCAACTATACATGGGCCACCTTGATCACTCCAGCATGTTCTCAGGAAATCACATTGCCCTTCTGGAATCGTCTGTGCTTTGCTAGGGGCAATTCACATGCACCAGATATAAAAGCCTCTCCTACTTTTCAGGAAGATATCAATCAGAAGACAAAGCCTTCTAAAAGGTGTTTATGGTCACATCACACATTAAACCAGTCAGCATTATTAGTTCTTTAATAATGAGTTGATAGCTTTAGTCCTCTTTACAATATCATCATGGAGAGTCTGATGAAATTGGAGAGCTGTACAGTAAAACATTGTCCTTCAATGGCTGGTCTACCAGTAGCTGGAATCCTGCACAGTATATGAAGGTGATGGAGGGAAATAGTGAATGAATCGAGTATGTTAGATCCAGTTTCTGGTTTCTTTTGGGTGCAAAAATCTTTCCCTACTGACTAAGGTTATTGATGGGGACAAACAGAATTGTCATTTCTCAATTTTATCACAGGGCTGATAGTACTTCATGTTTCGTACACAAGTTCTGGGGTGCATGATGCTAGGGAAAAAAACATTAGTTTTCACCTTCAGGAAGAGGTTTCCACTGCTTTCAAGCATACAAAAAGATTTTGATGCTTTGCAAATTTAAAAAGCAGTAGTTCTTCACTTCCCCTCATTCATCAGTTTTCAGTTGGGAAATTCAAGGGTCATTATGTGTTTTTTTCCTTCAGTATGTATTGTGTATAGGCAATAGGAAGCAAAAGCATTACTAGAAGTAAGTAAAATCCAAAGAGTCTCTTGTATTAAAAGTTAAATAATTATTTATTAAAAAAAAAAAAAAAAAAAGAGAAAATCATAATTACATCCCAACTCAGTGAAATAATTCACATACACAGGATTCTGAAAAAAAAAAAAAAAAAAAAAAAAAAGAAAAAGAAAAAAAAAGTTTCACCAGTTTCAAGCTACTCAACAGACTTTAAGTCAGACATATCTTTCCTGAAGGGGAGATGTTCAGTCTCCATCCAGTTCATGTGGTGGTCAAGGGGAGCTATTTTACCCTACAGTAATTCTCAAGCAGTTTTTCTTATCTCGCCTAAAGATCTAGCGAGCAGTGGGACTTGCAAAGAGCAAAGTTAACAACTCTAGAAGCTACTCTGAAGGTTGCTGATAAAAACCACAAAACCAAGAACTCAATTGGAAAGTAGGCTAAAGAGCACAAACTCTGAGATAAAAAGCCACTCTCGCTGTAAATAACAATGATAACAGAACCACTAAAGCAGAAATCAAAACCCTACGTACTTTGCATGTGGTTTTTGACTGCAAACCGATTCATTTGGTTCCCCTCAATTCACACACCAATGCAACCAATATTTTGCATATTGATCAAAAGGAAAACCATAACGTAACACAGACCTCAGTCACTGCATCTAACCACAGATTAGCGTTAAAAAAAAGCAATACTTGTAAGGCACCTTTAAATATGACGAATGCAAAAAATTGTCTTAAATACACACAATCTAGCTTGAACTTTTTCAAATAAATCAACCAACAAGCTTATCCTATCAGCATTGCCCACACTGCATGCTTAGAACATGTTTTTCTTTTCCATTTTAAAATACACCATTTAGAAAAGTCAGAAGATGGGAAAATACTAGATATGAAAAGCAGATGAATGCTGATACTGTTGTTGGAACTATTCGCTAGTCTATTCCTTCACATGTTGTATGGTTAGGGTTTTGTTTTTTCTTTTGCATTTCTACTTGTTTGTTCCTTGATAGTAGGAAAAAAAAAAGAAAATAAAAGAAAGAAAAACACTACAGCATCACACAGACTTTGAAGTTCACACATTACTGAGGTAAAATTCACAGCCGTGTTGCTGAGATTTCATTAGACACAGCTCTACAAATGCTAAATTGGTAGAATAATAGTTCATCATCTTTAAAAATAGGCATATTATATTGTTATAAAAATGGGACTTGAACATCTTAAAATTATCACAGGTTTAGCCAACACAAAAAAATCTGCAATCTGCTCCAAAATAATGCTTAGAAATGGTAAAATCTGCTTGAATTCAAAGACCAATCTTGAGGACAAAAATACAGGTATTGCGCCTGAGCACAGTCTCTTATAGGACTGAAAGTCCACCGAGATGAGTCCTTGGCAGTACATATGGCCCAATACTTATATTCATTTTCTTGTAATTTCAAAAATATTCATTTCATTCTTGTAATTTCAAAATACTCATTTTCTTGTATATTTTTTTCCTTTTCCACTGGGGAAAAATAAAAATAAAAATCCCCCATTCCCTCAAAATTGTTTGTAAAGTTCAAAACCATTTCTCCTTCCTCTCTTTACATACAGAACGAAACAGCAGTGTTTCAACAGAAAACGACAGTAGGAAATTCTACTATAAGGAGCTGCAGCAGGAAAGGTAGCACAGAAACAAATCACCCTTTACTAAAACTGCATTTTAAAAATCCAACATATCCAATAGAGTGTATCCCTACTGACTTTGACTAGGATTTTCCATGAGATGGCTAAAATCAATACAATTTTTGCTCAAACTCTAAGTGGAAAAAATAAAATAAAATGTGCATGTGGTCAGGAAGAAACAAAGCCTGAAATGTGTCATGCAATCTGGCTTGGTTATCCCATTCCAAACCCTTCTGAGAACATGAAACCACAATGCTATAATGAAAATTCTTTCATATACATAATTATTGAACACAATCAGCATCGAGTAGAAGAGAAAAAAAAAAAAAAAAAAGAAGTCCAAATACACAGCTCCCATTCTTAGAAACTGTCAGCCAGCATAATCATTCAGCAGCTTATGCTTTTACATGGGATTTTGTTAGGAAGTTAAAGGGGAAAAGAAAAAAAAACTTCAGTGGAAGGGGATATTTATAATAAATAAATAAGTAAATAACATACTTCAGAAGTGCTTTTTAATTTCTTTCATTTTATCCAGCTCTTACTTATTCTAACCACACTCCTCCAAAGTCCATTCCACCTCAGGAGAGCCCATTTTCCAAAATATTCCACCTCTGGAATAGTATTAACAAGCACTAACTCCCATTTCATAGATGTCCAAACCGAAGCAGAGACAACCAGCCCCAAGGTCAAGCAGGATTCCTGTAATGCTCAGAAGCCATCTGAACCTGTTGGGTTCAACATCTCCTGCACCCTTCCTCTCTCATTTTAAACAGCCTTGTGTCTGAGACCCTTATCAGCTGAACTGTTTTTCTTAATGGACAGTCACAAGATACATGTTACCTTATTATAATACACACATTTGATACAATCTATAGTCTCCAAAATATGAGCAAATCCTATGTCAGCATCTAGGACCCAGCCGATGACCACCTAATTAAAAGGTCACCACTTCTTGAATGAAGTATAAGCCCGGCAGTCCTTGTAATACACACACGTCAGGACACCAAAAGACCCTTGATTCCTCTTGTTTGCACTTCAAGTTAAAAATATGTATTTTTAATAATTAAATAAAAGTATTAAGCAATTCTAAAGCACAGCAGCTGGCATGCTGGTTTTGCGGACTTAAAAAAAGAATGACCCACAAGGGGAAAAAAAACCACACACACAGAGTGGTGCGCTAGGCAGTCCAGACGCATTCTCAAAGGCAGACATTGTGGGAGATGAAGTTACTAGGCAGGAAAAACAGTTGCTAAGTCTGAATATTTGGTTATTCTCAGAACAGGGATTAGAAGAGGAAGTGTTGACAATGTAAGAGTAGCTACCACGAAGTCCCCGGAGCTTTGGCTGTCCCCGCTGATCCCCAGCGCAGGGGAGGGCCAAGCAGCGGCTGCGCCAGGAATGGGCTCGTGGGACATGCGGAACATGCCAGGTGTTGTCGTTTCAATCCTGATTCCTCTGAACTCTCTGGAAGGACCGACATACACACAGACCCCCTTTTAAGCAATAGCAGTATGCTCGGAGCCACAGCTCCTTTGGCTATTAGTGCTGAGGTGGATGTAAGAAAAGGGATAACCCCCCCCCCCTTCGACAGAACACCACATCCACACGACTCGATGGACACATGCATTAGGCCTGAGGCCTTTTAAACAACTCGGAGCATGATCTCTTTGATCCCTTTAAAGCAAGCTTTCTCAACACGGTCTCACTGAGGCTAAATGGACTTTCTGGACAGGATGGGAACAAGGACTACCTGCCTTCCCAAAAAGGCAGGCAGGCCTCTCTCCATTATGCGGAAATGCTACCCATCCCGAGGCCCAAGCACTGAAAGAAAATTGTTTGAAAAAGATTTTAATAGCTTAGATTTAACAGATTTCAACATGAAATCACGCTTTCCAAAATTAACATGCTTTGAAGTACAAGATGACTGAAGATGAAGACTATTTTCCCTGTCCTTTAAACGAAGTCCTGCAGAAGCACTTTTGTTACCACACAGCTTTCATGTGTACCAGAAACAAGGAATTACTACACGATTCTCTAAATTCTACACAGCAGCAGCTGGTTATTTCTCTCCATCATCTATTAGCAGCACCTGCAGGTGTCACAAAACCACTATCTGACCTCAAAAGCCAAAGCTGGGACGCCCATACCTTGGGACAGGGCTTCCAGCTGGCACTGCTGAGAGGCAAATATTTCCCTTTTCCATGCTATTTGCTGCCAGAAGCTGCTGCAGAAGTAGCACAGCCCACTGCGACGACACAAGGGAAGAATGCAGATACACAGCGATGCATGCACAGCCAAAGAGGGTTGGCAAAGAGTGTTGCCACTTTATACACTACTTCAAAGTTTTGTGGAAATGACCTTAAGAAACTAACACGAGGAATTTTTTATTTTTTTTTTTTTGTCACTGAAAATGAGACAGAACATGTGCATGTGGCTTAGCTTTGCTGGAACCCACTGAAGACCACAAACTACAGAGTCAAGTAAATTCATTGTTCAAGCCTGTCGTGCCAAAGCAATTCCTTTGTGAGATTGCTCACTTGTATCCTCCTTGGTATTTGACAACTGCCGAGCACACACATTTTAGGTATTAAATCAGTAAATAAGCAGTGACAGCCTCTTAGGCCATTATTATACAACATCTACATCCTCTGGAATACGTCAATCAATCCGCCTGCATGACGCTGTGATTAATTTTCTTTTAAAATAAGGAAAGCCATAGCTGGAAAACCTCTGAACAAGTACACATTAAATACAGCCCACAAAGCAATCATGCCACGAAGAACAATCTGCGAGGAAGTCCTCAATCCCTACCCTCTATTTAAAGTATAATTTAAAAAAGACAAGAACCTCACCCCGCTTGCATTTTGACAAATCTTCTAAAAGGAAAAATAACACATGAGAAGTTGGAAAAAAAAAAAAATAATCAAAAAATCCCCCGCACTTTTTGTGGCAGTCAGTTTAAAAAAAAAAAAAAAAAAAAAAAAAAAAGCACAATAACCAAATGCTATTTTCAATTTAGATATATTTCCTTCTCAATTTGAAAGATCAATAGTTTTAAGAAAAATACTACACCTTCTTTCTGCTCCATATGTTTCTCTTATTGGTTCATTTACACTGTGCTGTTCTCCTAATAGCAGTTAGTACATCTTTTTGTCATTTTAGCCTTCCACAGCCATTAGTGCTAACCGCTGAGACGGCGCAGCTCTCCTCTGCCATCCTGACTGAACACTGCATCTCTTTCCCCGGCTGTTCTCCCTTTGACTAATGTTCACCAACACTCATACATCATTCCCAAATTGGTCCAAATGAATTAAACACAGCTCTGCTTAACATTACGAGATTTAAATGGATTTTCTCTCTACAGGTCTGCCCCATAATTGGGTTTATCCATCTTGTTGAAGTACAGTTTACACTTGCTAACATCACGCCAATTCAAGCTACATTTTCTGCTCCAGTGGCAGGAGCGAAGCAGATTTGTCATCGGATCATAACAGGTAATTCAAACAACAATTAGTTTGATGACGGCCCGTATGTCAATGTCTGGTCCCAGTCAGCACTGCTCGCACCCGGTGCTCTCTGAACGGTAAGATGAATTGTGCTTACAATTCTTCAATTTCAATCAGCAAATACTTACTGGGAAAAAAGCTGAACCTCGATTGACACAAAACTGTCCTGCAAGCGCCTGGCCTGCACAAGGACAGTGCCTTTTACTGCATTTGCCCAAGATGGCAACAAATGCTCAGCACTCAGGAAACAGCTCGCACACACACCTCACCCGATTCGCAAACCTGGAATGCAGCAACCCTGCAAGCAGGTGAAAGCTACCCTTGCTTTGCAGATGAAAGACAAGTCCTAAATTTTCTAAGTGGGTGCAAGAATAAAACTGATTTTTCTGATGGGTGCCACATACACAAACCCACTGATGCTTGCAGAGGTGATGACAAAAATCAGAGTGCTGCTGAGGATGAAACCCTAAGCTTTTCAGCTAGCATTGGAAAGCTTCAGCTGTTAGGATTTAGATATATTTGGAGAGATAGGGATAGGGACCAACACCCCCAAGTCCCAGTTTTCAGTGAAATGCTCCAGCTACTAGTTCAAATAATAACATTAAAAATATTTGCAGGCAAAGTCATGCATTCTGGGTTTGAAAAGAACATGCGTTTCTTGGAGAGCTAATTCTGCCAATTAGGCAAGACATAATTTGCCTCTCAAAATCTGTTCAAGAAAGTTTGCTTCAAATTAAAAGACACATTATTTTCTTAGGGCCAAGTAAATGTAATCCCCACATCCACATTTTTCAGGTTCCTTCACAAAAATGAGGTTATCTGGGACAAAGCTTTTATAATTTCAAACAGCCAAGCACATCAGTATCTATAGTATTAACTATGAATGCAATCAATCCCTTGGCTATTCTTCCTCTTATTCTTTCTGGTTTAGAGGAAGAGAAAGAAAAATCACTAAAAGATTTTCTGCAAAATCATTTTGTCTTGAATTATATACTAACATACACTACTAGTTGCTGTACATCATTTAACAGAAAAAATTCAGCTAGCTGACTTAAAATGCAGGTAGGCTTTTCATAATTGGAAAAAGATCTCCTCTGAAAGAAACCAACATTTAGACAGAAGTCTTGGTTTAAAAATTAAAATGTACTTAATGAGCAACAAAGATATCAGCGACTAAAGATTTTCAAAGCCAATACCAGAATACCAAAAAACCTCTCTAACCAAAACATTGTAATAGAAGATGATTACGTTCAGATCAAAAAGTAGTTAAAGTAATGGTATATAAAATATTCTCCTTCTAGAGGTGGCAAGGGGAAATTCGGCACAGATAGAAAGCAGAGACACTAAAACCTCACTGGAACCTGGAAAACATCATTCTGTTTTTCTGCACTAAAATTTAAATCAAATACAAATCAATGCCCTGAGAAAAATTACAGTATTCTGTCTGTTGTTTCTGGTTTAAGTTTTCTATTCAAATACCACCATTACCTTTTGTGTGCCCCCAACAAAAGATATAAATACTTCTTTCACTTTCAACCTTTTTTCTTGTTATTATTTTATTATTATTCCAATGCATGTTTTGTATACAGAGACAAATCAGACACATGGCCTGATGCTCATCTGAAGAAAATCAGGAGAGAGCCATTGTTGTGTGCTTTTTTTTTTTAAGCAGAGTTACGACAGTTCACACAATCTTTGGACAACACACATTTAGCAATTCTGCATTTGTTTTTTCATCATGCTGGCCTTTCAGTGTAATTCTGAGCACCGGGAACAGCTCCAAGTGTCTCGGGTCACTTCTGAAAGTACAGTTGGCACCAATCCCACAGGTCATTCCCTTGGAGGGCTTCCCAACATCTCAGGAGCACCCAATCAAAAACTCTGAAAACACTCAAAGACATCAATTCCCACACAAGCCCATCATCTGATGATTTGTGCCCGTCAAGCTACGAAGAAAGAAAGCCCGATGCCCTCAGCGCTTGGCAGATTAATGGGCAGAAAGAGAACACGGCGTCTCCGTAGCCCTCCCTGCGCTTGACCCAGGAGGGCTGGGCAGGGAAGGGGTGGCAGCAGGCAAGGCTGTGGCAAGAACCAGGACCCAATTTTGCAAGCGTTACTCCTGTCCCACTGAAGGCTGTGGGTATGGGGCAATGTTTCTGGGCCAGACCCTTATCACCCTTATCTGCAGCGAGGCAGCGATGCTACTTGCATCCTTGTGCAAAGCAGGCACTTGATGGCATAGTGGGGGGAATGATCTTGGGAGCGGGTTTATTTTTGTCAAGCTGGCACGGGAGCAAGGTGCAGGTTTGCATGGGAGAGAAGGGCAGGGGTCACAGCAGAAAAGTAATAATGGACTTCTGGGTTTGGTCATCGCCTGGCACCTGAGAGCCAGCAGATTCCAACTCTTCCAACCGGTCACTCGCAGCCAGGAAATGCCCTCTCTCTCAGTCATCACTCCAAATAATAAATATTTATTTATAAATTACACACAGCCTGTTCCCCCCAGCACGAGGCTGAGCAGAGCAGAAATAAGAGCCACACAGCCCACTAATCATCAAAATAGCTAGGAAAGCAAACCAAGGACCACGCACCAGGCAATGAGCCCCATGCAACTGAGCTCCAATAGCACCAGGAAGAATCTCCAGCATGCGAGAAACGATGAAGACCAGGAGAAAGTTTCCGAGTGCTTCAGATCAGTTGTCTCTTACAAAAACAGGGAGACTGTTCCCAGGTTGTAATCCCTCAAAAGAGGAGACTTCCTACTCTATCACCGAGCAGGCTCGGCTCCAGCCATGGCACACAGGTGTCGGGTTGACGCTCTGGCACAAAAGGAGACTGGTGCTGACAGTGCCTTGGATGCAACTTTGGGGACAGCGCAGCCAGAAGTCTACACAGCGAGCAGGAACTGAGCTGAGCACCTAATAAGCAGATTTTTTTTTTATCACTCTTTTTTTAATTTAGTACATCTCAGCTATCACTATCAGCCAGCGCAAAGCCTCAAAGCCAAGCAGAATAATGCATCCTCAGGCTTTTGTATCCCAGCTTGTCCTGGCGGCCTCCGTTGCAAATCAGTTGTCGTAGCTGGAGACTGGACTCGAGAAGCCGATTAAACAAAGCTTGCCCTGCTCCTGTCTGACGCAGCACTCCCTCGTCCAGCTCCTCATTAACGGGCCTCATGGATATCCACTGTGACTGCTAGCTCCACTGGCTGTTGAAGGGCACACAGCATCCTGGCAAGAGGCCGGATCTGAAAAAAATCTGGCTTTTTAGAGCGGTCAGAGCCCTGTCACAGAGCCGTGCGGGCTGCTGTGCTGAAGCCGCTCTCCCAGCCCACGACGGCAGCCCCGCTGAGGTTGGCCTTCTCGGAAAAAACAGCGGGTGCCGGACCAGCTGAAGACCCAGCCTGGCTTTCAGGTCTTTTTCAGGTCTTGCCATCACAAGGCCATCCCTGTCTTGTGAGGCAGGGTCCCCAAAAAGCAGCCTTTCTGGCACAAAGGGCCTCAATCCGCAGACATAACCCATGCCTGTACCCCTTCAGAGACTGTTGGCCAAGAGCTGGCCAAAAAGGCACAGCAGGTGAAGAAGGCCCCCCTTTCAGGGCACAGCAGAAGACCAGAGACAAGGGCTGGTGTACAATGTCTCTTTTTAAAATACTTTTTAAAAAAAAATGCAGAGAAAAAACACCGGCTTCACCAAGGCCAGGATGCGACCCAAGCTTGTAGAGCTGCCCTGAGGGAAGGCAATTAGTCTCACTCAAGGGATGCCAAAAAATTTAGCAGAGCATCCATAATCACCCTGAAATGTTCTCTACTAGCAAAGCTTAATGGGTTTATCATTTATTTCTCAGTTAAGTGGTGCTTAAGTTGACCAGGGAGTGGATCCATATTGTATATTGATTAGGCAATAAAAACACATCAAAAAATGAGTCGGCCTGCAGACAAGAGCATCATCCCCTTCCCTCTGCCAGGCGGGGTGTCTGCTCGGACAGGCCGCCACACCTTCGCTCCACCTCTCCTTGCAGTTCAGCTCTTCTGCACAACGCTTTTACACAGTGAATGAATTCCTAAGGCTACTTGTAAAATTACTAGGTGCAGCCTTGTTAAACATTCATTTGGACCAAAGACAGTAAATTAAAATCACAAAGCGAGTGAGCACCAAGTGCCGTGCTGTGACCAAATCTAAACAAACAGGGCAGTCCATCAGTGACTTATTCCTCAGCTGCTACTCCAGGTCATCCATCCCCACTTTCCACACTCACAAGGTCTCCCACAAATCAATAACAAGGCACATTGATTATTATTGGAACAGGATTACACCCTTTTCTACTTCCAGGTCAGAAGGCACAATGAGTACAAGCCACCATGTATTTTGTGAGACCACATCATGACTTTATTTATGCCATATGGGCAGTTATGATTATTCCGAGGAATAATGCTCATTTATTTCAGCAACAATCTGACAAACTAAATTTATGCTGCACCTTTGGCCTCCTTGCCTGAACTCTGCTCAGCAATGTCTCTCAGCTGGGACTACTTCTGAAACACAAAAACAGTTTTCAAACCGCCAGTGTTTCTTGGATATTGTTTTGTTTAGATCCACTACAAAAGGGCATTTTCTCACTCTCCACTCTTCCATTGTCCTCCCCTTCTCCTCTTCCCCCTTAAGGTGTTGGCCATAGAAAATCAAGGACTAAGTTATATTTGTTGTGTGCCCTCTGTGAGCACTGAGAGTCTGAGGCATTACCAGGGCTGGCCCAGGAAGCTGCATTCCACCACCAGCTGAGGGAGGCCGCCTTTTGGACCCTAGCAAAGCACCCGAGAAAGCCAACAGCTACAAACACTCCCTCAGGATCTTCAGACGGGCGTGACCAGCCGTCTAGGAATGTCACTTCACCAAAGTCACTTTGACTAGAGATATCCTCATACCGCAGTCACACTACAGCATCCATATCACCCCAGGATGTGTGTGTTTTATGGACAGCAGGCAACACAAATATTATTAATGCTATTTTGGTATTTCAGAGAAAGAAAGGCATAGATACAGATCCAAATTTTAAATATACGTATGGATGTGTA
This sequence comes from Netta rufina, assembly GCF_964035555.1. NCBI lineage: Eukaryota > Metazoa > Chordata > Aves > Anseriformes > Anatidae > Netta > Netta rufina. The sequence continues at coordinate 28,370,604 of NC_140130.1, read as the reverse complement.
TGCATGCACACACACACAACCCCCTTTGCCACAAACAAAAAGACTGGTTGTCTGAAGGCGTTATAAATGCCCTTCATAGCTCATTTCGTCTGGCCTTCATAATCTCACCAGTGAGTTTGCCACTTGTAAATATTCCAAATTTATGCCAATAAAATCTTCTTAGCAACCAACCAGCCAGCCTATATATATCTATGCATGGAGCCATTAACGTCCATTCATGGTTTGTTGTTCTTGTGAAACATCAGCAGGGGAAGGGAGGAGGAACACGGAAAGTCCAAATCATGTGTCCTTACAAAGGACATCGAGCACTCGGTAAGTTGGGAAAGTGGAAGCTTACAGCCCTTCGACAAGACACAGCTGCTCCACACCACTTTTCCTCATTTCAAAACCGAAAGCATGGCAGAGAAGAAAACGTCAAGGACCAGAGAGTTAAATGTAGAAACTGATGTCGTGTCATGCTCTCATAAACTGCCTGGATACACCTACAGAGTCTTCCTTATGACAGTCATATAAACATTATACTGGGGCTGTATACAGGAGATTAAACCGGAGGGGAGGGAAGCTTCGCATGTGTCATGCTACCAAAGGTTATTTTAGGATCAGCTTAGAAGCTGAATAGTGGGTGGCAGCTGATTAAGTTACCACGGGCATATTTAAATATCATAGGCCCTCATCGGGACCTTTCTTAAAGGGTTGTGTCTGCACTGTGACTTGAGGTGGGAATTCGGCCTGCGTAGCAGTCCACTTCCACAGGTCGATGACGTTTCTTCCTGGACACTCCCTCAGAGCAGGACGCACCCAGGGCATATACATTTTTGCTTACTGGCCCACATTTGTTCAAGAAATAATGTCAAGGAGTACACCGGAGAGTTGAGCAGGATATTCCCAGCAAGGACCTCCCCACTGCATCACAAACCACTGTGAATCATCATGAGCACAAAGAATACTTCAGAAAGGAGGGCATGCGAGTATCACATGTAATCCTATATGGCCATATCATCACCTGAGTAGTGTTAACCTGTCAGCCAGCACAAAATCAGTTTTGCTACACCTCTGTGCATCACACAACTCTCAGAAGAAATTCGGCCACTACTTTTAGAGTCCCAGCTCCCACTGGATCACACCTTTTATAATTCTGCAGCTGAAGAAGGGCTTTGGAGGAGTACAGGCCCATTTGCCATGGATTCAAAAGAATCCACATGTGAGACATTACATACATTACTTATTTAAGAAATGTCTCCATTCTCCCATACGACTGTCAGTCTTCACAACTGTTAGCCAGAAGAACAACAACACTACCTGGTCATAGCGATGCCTGTGGCTTTAGATCACCAAGCAATGCTGCAAGGGATGTCTTTAATGATTTAATACTAGGTCACTTCAAGAAAATCACCTGGCATGTTCATACAAAGGGTGACCACTAAGCAGGGCACCTAATGGCAGTGATATTCTCTCATACAAACAGACAGGTCCTCCCTTAAAAATAAAGATCCTTCCCAAATGACAGAAAGGGGGGAAAAAGGCACTTGATTCTCAAATGCTGGCACAGCCTCAAATCTGGGGGGGGGGTAAGAAAAAAGTATATATATTAAATATGTACATGTGCCTATATGTAGATAGAAAATAGGTATTTAAGAGTTTCCCCATCAACCTCTTCCAGATTTGTACACCAAATCTCTGGTTCACCATCAGATCCATTTAAGTATTTTCAGGGCTTCCAAAGTGTTTCAGTGCTACACAAAAAAAAACATTGCAAACATTTACTGAAGCTTTTAAAGAGAGCTTTATGTTAAAAATTGATTGTTACCTTGAAAGTAGCTAATTATATCTTCATAAATCTGTAGCTATTAAGCCATACAAAGAAAAAAATCACTAACAAAAGTCAGTCCTATTTTAGTTCATATGTACTTCCTCTCCCATTTTTAACTGTTCCAGGATTTTGGTACCCATCCATAACTACACAGATGAGTTCATTTGCTTAAAGCCATGTACTGCAAATTCTTGGGTGAACATCTCCATCTGTCAAATTTTGCACACATAGAAGTACAAATGAAACTTGAACTCAGTTTGGGTGGGCAATTCTCCCTCAAGTTGTAAAAGCATTCAAACAACACCAGATGTTAACTGCTCCTTTGGCTTCATCATTTAATAGGAATCATCTAATAGGACATCCGTTCTTGGCTTTTTTCAGCACAGTAAGATCATTCATCATGCAGCCACATTCAGCTGCTTTTGGCCCTAAACCCAGCTTAGAATCAGCTAGAACAGGACCCAGGTCTTTGCTGGGATCACAGAGAACAAGATGCCAGGTGCTGCCCACCTTCCCTGATAAATGAACTGCTTTACACCTTAACAGAGAGGAGTTATTTAGTTGCACAAAAGGGGTCTCCAATGAACTCCACAATAATTTACCCAATACAGCTGTTATCCAACAAATCATATACAACATATGGTACTTATACTGACTGTCCCGTATGCAGCCTGTCCCATACAAGTTTCCAAGGCAGGCAGGCAGATAGTGCTGCTGATACAGTAACCAAACAATAGAAACTGGTGCAAGCGAACTGTTACAATCTACATCAGTAAACAAAGTGAGGAAAAGTCATACCAATGCCAATTTCATCACCCACTAGTGCAAAGTGTATGCGCTACTTCCAAAAGTCAAAAAATTATCTGTTAAAAATTACTAACCAAGTAGAGGGAGAAAATTAAGTCTTTCACCCATTAGGTTTCTTTGTTTCAATGAGATCTACACAAGTGAAAAGGCAAAGAACCACTAACTTCACCACCTGCCAGAAAAATGTGCACCTCAGGCTGCAATTGAGAAGGTTAATCTACTTAATGTGTTAGGACAACCACTATTTCCTATCTTAGTGAAACTACACTCTTGGACAGGAGAATGTCACGCTGCCCGCCAAAGAGAAAACTATGGATCACCCATGGCCCAAACTGTGAAACCTCATTCGTTGAAGAATTCTTTTTAGCAACCTTCTGTAACAGTCTCAAATCGGTGATATGTGCTTCTTTCCATAATCCTAAATTAATGCTTAACATACAACTGATTGCTTCTCCCTGACCTGGAAGATAACTGACCTTCCCCTGCACACATGTACAGGCACAATTACAATTACACTGGTGCATAAGCAAGATGGGGAACTACTCATTCCCGCCTTGATCAAGCAGTTCCATACCTGAGCCTCCTGTCATGCTACTCAGCTGAGTAATTACTTGTTGGAAAAGAACAGCAAGTAACTTTTAAACAATTTCACAGGCAATGGCCTTTTTCTCCCCTCCTACATAAACTTAAATGCCAAATACCAAACCTATTTGTAGCAGTGAAGATTAGTTCGAACAGGCAAATCACTGAAAGGATACACTTTCAGATCAGTTTATCTAACCGCTAATAATTATTGCTACTTATTATTCTGCTGCACCCCAAATGCACAGAGTACTTAAGATAACAAAGTTTGCATCCTTGCATGGAGGAACTCTCATAAGCAGGAAAGAAACCAAAGATGAAACTGCAAGAGAAACTGATCACAAGTGACAACCACTTGTGACAGCGAGGATGTGGACCTGGGCTTTCAGTCTGCTTGTACCTCTTCTAGCCCTTACTGGAATCCCCCAAAGGAAGATGACCCACTGCTAGTTATTCACAAAGTTACACAAATCTGTAAGTCTGCGTATCAACACAAAAGAAAAGCAGAAGGAGACATGCTACAAATTCCATGATTTGATCCTCTTGACTTTTACAAACGTTCTTACAATCCTAAGAGGGTTACTCTGGTGGCATGAGATAGCAGGTCACCCTAGGAGACTACACACATCCAGCTTCAAAGAAAAATAAGTCTTAGAGTCACACTGCCCAAATCCCTTGATTTTGCCCCTGCCAAACAGAGCACACCTCGTGCCACTTGCTGACTATTGGGATACAATTGGGGTTGGTGGCTGTTGGCACCACAAAGCAGCACATTGCCCTGCTACCTCAGTTCCATGCAAACTTTCAGGTTTAGGTGCAACCAATTTGAAGGCAAGTAGTATGCAAGAAGATTACTTCCAACCAGCTTCACGTAGCTATACCTTGAAAAGTGACTCCATGAAAGAGGTATGAGGGTGAGGTAGGGAGGAAAGAGGAGTGTAATGTTTATTTCCTTTTAACTTTCCATTTCATATGCATTCAGTGCCATGTCTGAACACGTTCAGACATTTCTTCCCCTCCTCAGTTACCCTTCTTCCAAACACTTGTCCTACAAATTATATCTGGGATCTGAAAATTAAGCTGAATTCTTTCCTTCTCTTTCTTATGCACACAGAGTAATAACGAGACTTTGCAATCCAAATTCTGTACTTGTGTACACCTGTGTTAACCCCATTGTCTTCAAATTATTCCCTTAACAATGGCTGTGGGTTTGTACAGGTGTTGAACAAGCCCCGTAATTGGAATTTAACAAACAATTCCAACAGCAGGGGAAAAAAAAAAAAGTGAGAATTCAACTCACTCCTTGTGGCATTAGCTAATACGTTCAAGTAGCAGTAAAAACAAAACCAAATTTAAACAGCATTTAGGCATGTGCAGATGCTGACAGGCAACTCGTGAGACTTCCAAGAACTGCAGTTTTTCTACTTAGATCCACAAATCAGAGCAGTAGCAGGGACCATAAATGAAAGACTTTTGCTTCAAATTTACACTATCTTCACTGTGTTCTCTGCAGTTGACTTCCTGCTTCACCAAATATTTTGTTTCCAAAATAAACTTGGTCAGCTCCCCCTTGAGACCACAGATTTAGGCCACAACCCTACAAGCCCAGACGTGCACAGACCCAGCTGGGCTGAGAGGGGCGACCCCTTGGAAGGCCAAGGGGGACCAGGGTCCACACCTGCACCACCAGCTCCCAGGAAGGAAAGCACCTCAAAACCCTTATCAACACATCCAGAAGCAAGCCCAGAGTTAGGCAGAAGAGCAAGATGGGGCTAGGCAGGGAAGCAGGCCTGAGGAAACACCAAGCAAGAGGATGAGGGCATCGCCTGCTCCACATCTCCGCCTGAACTCAATGATCACATCTCCAGGCCGAGTGGTGTGTTTCCCAACTACACACATAGCTGGGAAATCAAATGAGAGCTTTCTGCTGTCATCTAAGCTACTGCTTCAGACCACGCCTGAAAACCAGCCCTCTCTCTCCATGAACCAAGCCGCAGCCAGGACATGGGCTGGAGATATACTTAGGGTTTGTTGCTACAGCTAACTTGGTCACAACAGCCTGAAAGGAAGGTTATCCGGCTGGCAAATGAAAGAGATCAGTGACTTTCTAGGGCCAGCAATTACTCCTTAGTGATGCAGAATTACTACAGAGCACTCATTACTGAAGAGATGCCAGTTACTGACAAATTACCAAACTGAGAAATTAATTACCAGCTGAGAAAATAATGCACAAGGGATCGGACTGAAAAAGCCATGTCCAAGAGAGGTCCATAATTTGCAACGCATACATTCTAATCAACAATTAGTCCTGGTACAATTAGTACCACACTGGGTACTCTTTCAGGATGGCAGACATCACAACTGGTCTGCAAGCCATCAATGGCTTAGATGAAATAGCATCATCTCAAAAAAATGGAGACATTGTTCAACCTGACCGTGACATCGTCCAACATACAGACTTGACTCTATGCTCCAGCACTGTACAAGCGATTCAGCATCACTGCCAGGAAAATCCTCATCTCCTCATTCCTCCCTGCGCGTACAAGGAGAGCTCTGGGTGTTCAGAAAACCCTCCCCTATTCCCACACCAAGCTCAGGGACAACACAAGTCAGCTAAAGGAGCGCCCGCTCTGAGGAAGCACTTTGTGTACTTTGCTGAATGTAAGCAGGCATTTTTGCAATGCAAACGCAAAAGACGAGCAATTTTTCCACAGCTTTTGCATGCTAGGGGCCAACCCTATGAAAAATAAATCTGATTTTTTTATTTATTTTTTTTTTATTTTTGCTAAAATAGAACAGAGATCTGGCCAAATTCACCATCATCTAGTGGAAAATAGTCGGGGGGTGGGGGGTGGAGAGGGAAAGAATGACGTGCGTACAAAAACTGCACATGACCTCAGAGCTACGACTTTCACGGCAATGAGTATTTATTAGCTTCAACTGCTTCTGTAACCAGTAGCAAGACCTCCTTTTTTCCTCTGGTCCGTTTTCAGGAACCTGTGCAGAAGCTGGCTGATCCCAGGTCTCCATGGGAGAAGATGGGGGACAGGAATTAAACATGCAGCATTCGCTGGGGCCCAGCACAGCACCTAACCAGCTATGCCACAGGCCTTGGGGGCAAGGCGATACAGAGCAACACATGGCAGAACAAAAGACATCAGCCTTAAGGGCTCCTCTCTCCCAGCATTTAGATGTAAGGGTAATGTAGGGCGCAAACACAACACTGGCTGAGTGATTAAGCAGAATAGCCAAGGTGACTACCTCCCAGACTTCACAAAGGAGATCCTAGATTATATGGGGGACAATAAATAAAAGGCAATCACTCAGCCTAAACAGCTTGGCAAATAGACATCAAAATGACCAACTTTGCACTCAGGACAATTATTGAAAAAATAATCAAAGTGCTTAATATTTTCTGTTCTTTAGAAGTAAAGTCTTGCAGGAAATTTAGCAGTCACATTTTCTTCCTCCAGTGAGGACGTCCATGCTGCTAACTCGTTAATGCGCTCCCATTTTTCTCTGTATAGCATCTGACCAAGAGGAGCCCACGTCAAGGCCTCCAGACACTTCTGCAACGCACACAGCAATGACTGTGATTTTTACAGTTTTACTTGGCTTGTTCACAAGACCCAGTCTCATGTAATCCGTGGGCCTGATCCTTCTCCTAATAAGAGCAATGGCAAAACTCCAGCTGATTCAGTAGTTCTGGACAGACCTTGCAGTGGCAAGAGGATAAACTTTAAGGGTCCGAGCCTTATTCATCTACTGTTCTTGCTTCCACAAGTAATCCTATTAAAATAAAGGGGACCACTCCTGAGAGTCAAAGATGCAAGAAACAGACTAAGAAATATTCGGGGTTCCCCCTCCACCACAGCACAAGCATGATTCTAAAAGCATCATCTTATTTTTATACATCAAATTAGAGCACTAATAGAAAATAAATTTTAAAAAGTCTGAAAGTGTCATTCGAGGCAAGCAGAAAAACCACAAGTCCTTGTTCTTTTAAAACAAGGGCAATCTAACGATGAGTAGCTGAAAATGTGGCCACACACACACACTCCTTCATATACACATACATACACAGAGGCAGTTCATCAGAAGTGAATCACAGAGAGAAAGATGAATTTGAACCCTTTATCCCCTGTCCTTTATAAAGGCTGCCACTCAGTAAACGGAGATTGCTCTAATTACTGTGACAATTCTGCACCCCGTTCAAACAACTTTTGTGTTCTGGACAGGTTTCTCCGCGAGTTTGAAATTCTTGGCCTGAGAACCACTCTTGTCTAAAAGAGGTTTCTCGTTGCAAGCACAGAATGCAACACTAACAAGTTGTCCCTCTTTTCAGCTCTTTTCATTCTCCTCTTTTCCAATTGCCTGATTCAGAGCTTAATGGAAACTTGTCAAGGCTTTTCTTCCCACAAACCCTGTAGAGCCCCAAGGCAATCTGTGCACAGAGTAACCACAGGAATCTCATATTGTCAATTAAAATTGAATAGACACCTGATAACTTGAGTATACATTCACAAATAATATACATCACATGCATATACACAGATGTGCACATGCAACCCGCCAGATAACCACGCTTCAGACACAGCAGCAGCTCTGCGACATTCCCAGTCCCCTTTACAACCACCCAGGTCCTAATTTTCAGTTTTTAATTTCATAAACATGAAATGACATGAAAGCACTTTCACATATTGTAGTTGAGCAACAGATTTCAATGGAAAATAAACTTACTACGTATACCAGGCATTCGGCCTTTAACAACCCTAGGGATTGTAAAAGTATTTAGCTGCTATCCAGACAAAATAAGCTCTATGGATATTCTTTACATAGCGGTTTTGTGAGCAGTACAGAAGTTCGGTTTGTGACTAGCTCCTGTAAAGACTTTTTTTTTTTTTTTTTGAAATGAACACATACACGTTTTAATCTACATTTTATGATGTAGTTTAAGAACTAAGAAAAAGCCCGTAGGGGAATATAACAGGGATCAGAAGTAAACTAAGGCATTCAGTTAAAAATAATAATAATAAAAATCTCAAAAACTTGACTTCCAGACACAGAACTATAATCTGTAACTCCTTTCAAAGGGAGAAGATCTCCTTGCCAATGTCTCAGTGAAAACAAAGGTAGAAACACTGACTGCTGTTTTATTCTTCTGATACATGCATTCAAGGTCATACCTTCCCTTGGATTCTTTAATATTGCCAAACATTTATAATAGCGTAATTTCTATAGCAGTCTGTTGAGCCTGGGCACAGACCAGTACAGCGACTATATGCCATGTTCCAGACCTCGCCTATGTCAGAATAGCGGCCCTGGTTTTATAAATCTCTTAAATCTAATTAAGCCAATGCAAACCTCTTACTGTGTATGCTCCCAAACCAGTTCACTGGTTTAACCAAGTTAAAATTATTCAGGCTAGGGTTTAAAGTAGTTCCAAGAGAACCTTTATTAAATATTTGCATCAGTTAAAAACAGAAATCAATGCAGTGACTTGTCTCTAGAATAGCAAAGCCTGTAACCTCTTGACTCTTCCTGATAATTATTTAAGGAGTCACTGACTCCTGCAGAGGACTTTGGAGTCCCCACCTTTTCTTGGGCTACTTTTCCTTTTCCTAAAATAGGAGGGGTTGTTACCACTGTATCAACATCTAAGAATCTCTCATATTTCCCAGAAAGTCCCATTTGCAGTAATTTCAGTTCAGTATTTTCTAAATATTCCTTCCCACACTTTTTGGGGGGAAGTGTTTTTGTTTTGTTTTGGTTTTGGTTTGGTTGGTTTTGGGTGTTTCAGCTGCAGCACCACCACTAGTGAATTAAAAAGCCAAGCCAGATTTTGTTGTATCCAGCACCTTTCGCACCACAGATATCTGGAGAGCCCTACAAACTGTGAGACAGATACTGCTCATGCACAATTATATATTCATGCTTGGTAGCCGCTAAGCATGCCATCATACTTCCCACGGAGCCTAGGGCATTAAAACCTGTTCTGCTGAGAGGGGAAAACAGTTAGTCAGGACTAACTGTGTCAGGAGGACTAACAAAATGGTTATGGGACCTTCAGCGTCAGAGGGTCCCTCCTGAATTCAGCTTCAATTCCTGGCTGGATACCTGCTGGCCTCCAGTACCCAGACACCTGACCACAGCCAGAAGCTGGCCCCACATCTTCTCCCTCCTCATACTTCCTTCAGCAAGAGCATTTCAAACACAAAGACATTCTCTGCTCACCAAAGCCTACTTGTCTCCTACAATTCCTATCATTTCACTGTCATCGTTTTCCCTTTGCTGAAACCAGCAGCATATGAGTCAGAGAACAATCATTAACTTTTACAACTTCCATACAAATCCACCTACTCATATTAGAAAAGCAGTATTGACATGCAACACAGCCTCAGACCAAATCCTGATCCTGCCAGGATGCTGCGCGCTGCTGTGGGAAAGTCAGATACTGCAGAAGCAGGAGCTCATTTAAGAAAGTACCATCGGAAACAGCTTTTTTTTTTTTTTTCTCCTCTTCATGAGCGAAGGACGCTGCAGAAGAAGCAATATATCAATGTGACGTTTAGTTTAGTTCGGCTTTTTCAATACCTTTATCCACTTTTGAAGAAATTGGCCATTGGTTCAAGACACACGGGGCCTGATCCAAAGCCCTTCGTTATTAATAGAAGTCTTTTTTCCACTGACTTCAATGGACCTTGGACCAAGCCCAAGGAAGACAAGATTTCACAGCAGTTAGAGTGACACACATTCTCCGGATTCAAAAAAAAACAATACACAGCATTTACGATGTTAATCTGTATAGCGTAGTTTTGTTTGTGGGTATTTTTTTTTTCCTCCTTTTTGAAATAGGCTCTAGGCTGTCAGATTAACGCACCCAGAAAGTCTGAAGTTGGAAGGAATTATAGGCAGATACAGAACACCACAGTCAGACGTTGAATATTCCCAGTATTCCCCCCTACTAGAATATAAAGCATCCTCTACCACAACGTATCTCACAAGCTGCTGCACCCACGCTTTAAAGTGTCCCATCATCACACACTCCTCCAGGAACAGCTACAATATTACTCGTAATGAATTAATTTGTATTAATATGGCCATCACGTGCACTTCCATATGAAACCCATTGTCCTGGATCATTAAAAAAAAAAACTCACTAAGTGAAGTAACGCGGTACCCCTATATTTAGTTTAAAGAAATTTAAAATAAATACATTAAAACAAAATTGCTAATATCTTTAGTACATCATAATTGGCGCAGCAAGCAGAAACCCAGTTATCTTCTCAGTAAGTATTTATAGCAGCACCCTTCCCCATTCATTCCACATTTTCTTAGAGAATCTGCTGTACCCTACATCTGCAATTCATTGACTTTACAATTTACCACATGTTGAGATGGAGAGGTCTCAGCTCCATTTGAATCACTGCACAAATATGCAAGTGATTTATCGTTTTAAAACTGAAGACTGCAGAAGAACGACTCCACTTTTCCTGAACATTACTCCTTCTGGCAGACCATGAACAATTACAGTTCGTACTAATTAAGCTCTGTAAATGTGCTGTGCCCTGCTAATGCCTACCAGGCCTCAAATTTAGTTTCATGAAGCCAAACTTCAGCCAGCAACTTAACTCATTCGGCACTGCCCAGTTGCCTGCGTGTGACCCCACAAGAGCACGGGTCGAGGCTTTTGCCTGCCGAAAACAAAGGGGGGAGCATGGGCAGGTTTTGGCAAAAGGAATTGGGCCGGAGGGAGGGGGTGGGAAACGTGGTGGGACAACGGGGACATCACTGCTGATAACCTGCTACGAAGGGCCAACACCGCCCCAGCCCTGCACGCCGGTGGTAAGGGATTCAGATCTGTCCCCGGGGGCCAATAACTCACAGCATTCCATTGATTAGGAAAATGCATAAAACCTTCAACAAAACTGTACAGTTACTTGTGGAAGGGCCCCATTGACAGCCCCCTCATTTTATTTTATTTTTTTTTTTTTCCAGTCAGGTTTTACACGACCACCAGAAGAAAAAAACATATGGGCAAAGGAGCCACACACGTAACCCTGCATTTTTCTTCAATCAGCATCCGAGCGCGGCCGTAACCTACAGGGAAACCGAAATAAACTGCTGAAGAAATTAAAGCTCGGAGTACTACCTAGGCACATTTGAGTAATCACATTACCGTGTTAACACGCACACGCACGGCACAGACAAGACAGCAGCACGTCAGCCCCAGCCGTCCACTCGAGGGAAGCACGTTCAGCGGGGAGCGTGCTGCCTCGCTCCCTGGGCCCCTTGCTTCCCTCACGCCGAGGAGCCAGCCCCCAGGCCCCAAGCTTCGCTTCCCCTCCAACCACTCAAACAACGTTGTTCCCTCCGCCCCAAGTTTCTGGGATTTCTCCTGGCGCTCCCTCCCATGTTCTTCCTTTGTCCTCTGAGCACTCCCCGGCAGCCTCTGGCTTCGCTGCTCCCCCCCCGGCGCCCCCTCGCAGACCCCGCACGCCCCAGGCGTTGCCCTCCAGCAGGGCACCAGGCTGCTCCCCAGGGCTTCCCCCCCCCCCCGTCAATCCATCGTTGTGTGCCCTCCCCTCGTGTGGGCAGCGTAAGATCCCTGTTTTACACATGCACAAACAAAACCCACCAAGCAACTGCCTGCATTCCCGAGCATCCACCTTTCACGTTAAACCTGATGGCTCCCCCCACCCCCCCCCCCAACCCTGCGTGGCTCAGTGGGATGTAAGAAAATCACAGGACACTTCCAGGTGTCACCCTTCTTTAAAGGCTTGCAGTATTTCCTAGATACCGACACAAGCACGATTCTGCTAAGACCTCAGCAAGGGACAGGGCTGCGCTCACTTCTCCAGGCTGAGCCAACCCCTCCAGCACTGCAAGCGTTAATTATAAACTTCGGAGCCCACGTAAAAAGCACAAACATAAACCAGCACTTGGGAGGAGGAGCACGAATAATTCTGCGCTTTTGGGTGGGGAGAGACAGGATTTCCATCTCTCCCCCCCCCCCAGCACCACACTCCATCTCTCATTGCTTATAATTAGTGAAAGAAATTTGACCCACTGCCAGTGTCTGTGGACCTTGGATATTATAAGGCCAGCGTGGCGTCAAATATCTTAACATTCATAAGTGTTATAGGCTGTAAATAAACCCCGTGGATTTATGACCCTGCGGTGCTTGCCAGCAAACGACTGTGGCACATTTCTTTCAGCAGACCTGTCGAGGTGCAAGTTTGCCTTTGGTTGTAAAATTAACCATTTCCTTCACAAATGCGCCCAATTAGAAGTCAAAGTTGAAGGCTTAGGTACATATTTGCGAGGCGACAGCCAGAAGAGGTGTGGGGGAGCAGGGCTTGAAACTTCCCCCCAAACCTCCCAAGCGCCCCAAGCACAAGTTCCCACAGCAGCTCCGGTGTGGGAGCAGGGATCTGATTTCACCCAAACCCCTGGAAAAGAGGAAAAAATAAAGAAAAAAAAAGAAAAAGAAAAAGAAAAAGAAAAAAACAAAAGCCACCTCTTTTCCATTTACCCCTGGCTATTGCAAGCTCTCCTTTTTGGCTGCCCTGGAGGGGGGAGCAGGCTCTCTCCCCAGCCTTGCCTGGAGCAGGATCCGCTCCCTTCCCCCAGTATAATGTCATCGACTTCCTGTGCAGGAGAGCATTTGCTAAATCCAGGTTGTCTCATGCTTAACTGCCAATAATCCAACTTCCACATAACTCCCAGACAGCTGGGGAAAGGTCCTCAGAGTTTTTAGTCATGGTACAGAAACACACGTCCACACAAAAAATCTGCAGCTGTCCTTTTTCTCTGCACCACTTTTTTTTTTTTTTTATCTGATTTTGGGGCCCAGTCTTTAAAGTCTGACAAATTTAAAACATTTTTACCTACATTCTGGTTTACAAGCTCCAATGAAAGCTGTGACATATCCCCCCTCCCTGCCTTCAACTGACGAATCAGCACATATTTGCTTGGACAAAAAACTAAGAGGAAGGAGGAAGAAAAAAAAAAACACTCAACATCATCAATCCATGTGTGAATGCATTAAAAAAACCTGGAAAGGCATCTACTGTATTTTTTTTTTTCTCCAGTATAGATCAGCCACTGGTGCAGCTATTAAAATTGTTCGATTTCCAAAGCAAATATTATTTTTAATGAAGTGCAGTCCTGCAATTATCCTGTACACTCCAGTAACAGTGCTGCATTATATTGTTTTGCAAGGTCCTAGAAACATGAAACTTTTCTCTAACTAATTTTCATAGCCCCCTAAAGAGAAGCTGATTGACTCAGCAATGCAGTGTTTGCACCGGAATGAAGCCTTATCAGAGAAGAAAAACAGAAGAGGAAAAAAAAAAAAAAAAAAGAGAGAATTAAAAGTAAATCAGATTCTTTACTGAAAATAAGTTAACAGACCCAGTCTGTTTGCCATTGTATACCAGCTATGCTAATGCTATAGCAGAGTGATTCAGCAATCTACCTAATTAAGCATGAGGAAAGTTTCTTTATGCAGGTTCCATTTGATTTACGCCACAGGATCATCAGTTCTTATTTAATAGCTTGTCTTTGCACAAGTCCAGAAACTTTATTAAAAGCATGCCTATTCAATTTTTTTTTTAGGAAAAAAAAAAAAAGTGAATAACTCAGTCTCCATTGAATAGCTACGTATCATAAAGTACTAAAGTGCTGACATATTAAGTTGTACCTACATTATTAAACTAGTTGGTGGATGTTAATACCATAATCCATACTGCAGACATTAAACCTCAACCCTAAAGATTAGTAAAGAATTAATATTGTCACATCGAGACCAAAATCTTAACATGCCAGCCATAAATATTTCTGAAGGAGATGAAAAACAATTAGCATAAATACCAAAGAAGGGCAAGAACACCTGTTCTTTTTCAGCGCGATAAGCATTTTATTGTTCTCTATTTAAAATGTAATGACCTGTGTAATTACAGTAATATTACATTGTATTGCAAGGGCTTGGAATGTCACACTTTGAAAAGTGTTGTCAAAACAATTGGAGGGAGGAAAAAAAAGGACCACCATTAACCCTTCACACTCCTGGGTCTACAGCTTTTGTATTAGCAAGGATTATGTTGTTTCATTCAGCAGATAAAGGAAAACATCCATTTTTCAAGCCAGTTAAAGAAAAAAGTTTCTTCCTGAACCTACAAATCCGAGCGAGGGGGCTGCTCTCTCCTACAGCTATTCCAAACTCACAAACTTCAGGACCAAATGCAAGCTTATTCCTACAGTCTCACTTAGCAAGCAACAATTTAGGGGAAAGGAAGATGCAACAGCACTAGCAAAACTAAGGTATCTGCCAGCAGGGTTTTCTCAAGTCACAACACATCTATTTGCTCACCAAAATGCGTTAACCAAGCTCTAAAATTAGGATAAAAATTAAACACACCACTTCTTCATTTCCAACTCTGAAATGAAAACAGTTTCCTTTATTATCCCTAGCAGGCAGCTACCCCAGTCCCTCTGCAAGCATGGGTATGAAACTGGCATCTCAGATGCACTGCTTCATTACTGCGTGGCCAGACCTCCACATACACATCTAGTCTTAAAAGCAATCCACAGTATTCCGTCAAAAGCCAGAGTAACACACACAAAAAAATCCTTATCTTCTAAAAATAAAATTATTCCTATTAAGCTTTATCGAGAGTTTTCAGCAAGTAAAACATTATTATTGAGATAATATATTATTCATCATAAGCAGATTTCACGATATTTCATACATTCTTGTGTGAATGTATTTCATACATTCAGTAATGCAGAAATTGCTGTCCCCGAGTTTGCTCTTGAACAGACAATTACAGGTACATTAACAAACAACGACAACAAAAAAGCAATAATCCTACTACACCCCCCAAATAAAAACCATACCCCAAAAATCCATGAAAAGAACCACACCCACAAACCTTTTAGGTTTTCTACAACAGCAAAAGGAAAGGAAAAGCAGTTTTGCTACATATCTGCATCACCTCTTTATCTTACATGCTCTACAACTCGACAGATATGGCTTCTGAAAAAACGACATAAATAAAAATAAAATTCAAAATTATGCAGAATTATCTCTACCTTTTCAATATGTATTTAAAAAAAAAAAAACAGGACAGAGAACGATCTAGTTTGTCTGGAAATTAAAACTGGCACAGCACAGAACCAGAATCCACCTAAAAACAGTGTGACAGACAACTGCTATCCCGCTTAATCTTCGTAACATTCTGCTCTCAGGCCTAAATAAATAACTTTAATTTTTCTAGGCTACAATTAAGTTGTCGGCAAACAAATAAGCACAGAGAATGTGAAAGAATAAGGTTAAGAAGATGAGAGAAGGTTGCTGGAGCCTGGATGTGGAAATAAGAAAATTGCCTATTGAGTGTGGAAATATCCTTTCAGAACCCATCTGATAACAGAAGAAGGCCACCTGCTATACCAACAATAAACCAACGTGTCATCTTTTGTACAGTACCTTTAATTCACACAAACACGACATTCCTATGGAGGCCTTTTTAACTGTGGGGGAGCAAGGGGAGGAAGAATATTTCCAGGCAAGCTAACTGCTGAAGGATCCTGTCTTTACATGCTAAGGGAAAAAGGATCTAATAAAGGTAATGAGCAAAAAGAAGGGGAAAAAAATCAAAAACTATAGCTGTTGTAAGAAAAATGCTTAAAGAAAAAGAAGCCGAGGTGTTCTTCCTATTAACCTAGACTTGGAAGAGGGGGATGCATTTCAGGCAAAAAAGAAGAGAGGGGGAAAAAAAAAAAAAAAAAAAAGAAAAAAAAAGGAAGCCAAAGCTCACAATTTGTAACAAAGTAATTTGTGACAAAGATTGCTTTGCCATCTGGATCCTAGTGCTTTGAGATTTTGGAGTTTATCACTATCATCCATATACATAGGGGTGACCGGATTCAAAAGGAAAAATATAATGCACCCAGCCCCTGGATTCCCCTCCCCATCATTACAATTGCAAACTGCAGTTACCCCTGTGCTACTGTCCCAGAAATCACCTCCTTGCCAGAGGAGCCTCGCAGGCTACCAAAACGAAGCCCTGCCACATGCCGAACTCAGGCAAAGTCAGAAAATCTCCCTTACATCTCTGTCACTCCGCATTCACCGAGCTGCTCTGCTGACGTTTGGCTAAGTGGAAACAAGGCTGACCCGATGTTTAATATTTTAATGCTTTAAAACACTTGTAGATCTGATACACTGGAGTTGTCCAAGCCCTCAGTCATTAGCGTGGCTTCAACATCCCCCGAACAGTAGATCTATTATTGTAAATCGCTATCTCGTGTTACCACAAGGCAAAAAAAAAAGTGTATAAACACACATGGGGAAGGTGGGGACACTTCGGATTTAGAAACCCCCAGAAGAAGCAAACCAGCAAGCCTAAGCCCACCGACAGGAGTGAGCAGCGATTTGTAGTCCCACTGGATTTAACAGTTTCAGCTAAGAAAACAGGGAGGACAAAATAACGAAAAGAAAACTCTTTAGAAAGGGAAGGCTCCACGCGAGGAACCTGCTGTCAGAGCAGAGCACACAGCTGATGGCACCAGGCTGGGCAGAGCGGAAAAACAGCTGGGACTACAACCCCAGCAGCACACCCCAAAGTTTACCAAGACCCTGGGGTCTTGGGGCTGGAAGTGGCTCTCCCTCTGCTCCCCCCACACACAGGCACACGGCCCTGGCTTAGAAACTAATTAAACCCAAGGAAACAACACGGAAAAAAAAAAGAGAGAAAACAACGAAGAAAAGACGCTTTCAGCACAGTTTCTGCCAGCGTGCTGGCAGAAAGCAATTCTGCTCGACTCTTTGGGTTTTTTTGGGGGGGGACCGTACCGGCTCCTGGCCCAGGCGGTTCCCCCCCCCGGGCCGCAGCCCCGCGCCCCCCGGCCCGAGCCCCCCCAGAGCCGGGGCAGCCCCGGGCCGCTCCCCGCGGCCGCCGCCGGGCTCCCGGCCCCCGGAGCCCCCTCGGGCCGGGCCGGGATGGGAAGGGAAGGGGAAGGGAGCCGGGAGCTCCCCGCACAGGCCGGCCGAGGGCAGGAGAGGGTTAAGGGGGAGGAAAGGGGAGGGGGGAGCCGGAGCCGGCCCGGCCGCCGCGGAGGAGGGCAGGAGGCGGCGGGGAGCTCGCGGGGAGCCCGGCCGGGGGGAGCGGCCCTCGGGGGTCCCCCCCCTGCGGAGGGGAGGGGGCGGCGGGGGGGGGGGGGGAGTCATCATCATCATCAAAAAAAAAAAAAAAAAAGCAACTTTAAAAAAAAGAAAAAATTGTAGTTTACTTTTGAGGCCGGATTGGGCTTTGCTTTTTGTTGCTTTTTTTTTTTTTTTTTAAACTATTATTATTATTCGCCCCCTCGCCCCCCCCCCCCCTCCCCTCCACCTCGCACGGCAGGGGGAGGTGACGAGGAGCTCCAGCAAAGTGTCCGCAAAACTGAAAGTAACCAAAAAAAAAAAAAAGGAATAGTAATTAAGAAAAAAAAAAAAAAAGAAAGAAAAAAGAAACATGGCGAAGTGTAAACAACCCCCTCCCGCCGAGTTCGCAAAGTTTGCGGAGCGGGATGGGGGGGCTATGGGGCACCGGGGGGGGGAGTGGAGATTGGGGGGGGGGACACCGAGAAGGAAAAAGGCAACTCACCGTTCTGGCCGTCGGAGAGAGCGAGCCGTTGGGCAGATACGGGCTGCTGAGGTCGGGGATCATTATAAAGGGATAACCCGGGTATGGTGGGCCCTTAAACAACCCTCCATCTTGCCTCTTCGCAGCTAACATGGCGGGGGAGACACGAGCGGGGAAGGAAGGGGGCGACAAGGGGGGGAAAAAAATAAAGGGGAAGGTGGGGGGGGGAGAGGAAAAACTTTTTTTAGCGGGTGTCCCAAAAAGAAGAGCCCGGCGCGGCGGGCGCCGGGCCGGGCCGGGTTGGGTCGGGGGGAGCGGGGCGCTGCGGGCCCGCCGTACTCACCTTCCTCCAAACTTTCTCGGGATTTATCTCTGAAAGTTTCCGAGCGAGGTGGGGGCCGCCGCTCCGCCTGGGAGCGGGCCGGGGTCGGGCAGCGGGGAGATCGGGTTGGGAGGGGGGGTATGGATTTGGTTTTTTTTTTTTTTTTTTTTTTCAGTTTGGGGTGATTTGTTGTTTTTTGTTTTTTGTTTTTTTTTTCAAGGGGGGGTAGGATGAAAGGGAAAGGTTTGGGGAGAAGGTGGGAAGGGGAAGGAGAGCGGGGGAAGAGAGAACAAAACAGAAGGCATCGTTACAAGTTGGTGCCGCGGAGGAAAGTTGGGCGCCGCCGGCAGCGGGACCCGGCGCCCCCGGCCCCGCAGCGCGGCCCCCGCCCGGCCCCGCGGGGGGCTTCCCCCGTACCTCCGAGTCCGAGGAGCTGTTTTGATTCGTTTCTGATTCATTGACGAGAGACGACTTGACATCAGCTAAATCCCTCTCCGCCGAGGAGTTCTCCGAGATCTTCTCCTCCTGCTCCCCTTCGTCTTTGAAAGAGATCAGTTCATCGTTGGCGCCCAGGTCGTCCCCTCCACCGCCGTTCAGCTGCGGCATTTTCCTCCTGGCTCACCCCACCAGCAGCAATTTTGCAAAAAGGGGAAGGGGGGTGATACAAAAAGAAAAAAAAAAAAAAAAAAAAGAGGGGGGAACGGGGAGGGGGGGAAGGAGGAAAAAAAAAAAAAAGACCAGGGGAGGGGGGGGAAAGTTTGCACCAAAAAAAAAAAAAAAAAAAAAAAGAAGAGTCCAAGGTGAAAGTTTTTTTTTTTTCTCCCCTTCTCTTTCCTCCTGGGGAGGGGAAAAGAGGGAGGAGGAGGGGAGGGAAACGTCTCTTCTTTGCTCCTTTTGCACCAGTGACTTTAGGCTTCTTCCTTTCCTTCTTGTGGATTTTCTCTTTCTTTCTTCCAGGGAGCTGGTCGGCGTGCACGGCGCGCACACGCACTCACACCCGCGCACGCACTCGCGAAAAATTAACAGTAATAAACCACGGAGCCGGGGGGAGGGGGGTCGAGGGGGGGGGGGAAGGGAGGGATAAAAAAAAATATAATAATAATAATAATAATGCAACAAACAAACCAAAGAAGTCAGCTGTAACGGGGGGGCAGCCGCCGCGGATATGGGGAGCCCGTGCCGCTCGGGTTTGAGTGAGTTGAAGTTGGACTGAGAGCTTTTCAGTTCAAAGGCGGCGCTGATTGACAGCTAGAAAAAGGGGGATCGAAATCCGGAGGAACGGAGAAGTCTGGGATCCGGGATTATTGACAGGGAGCGAGAAACACACCAGGCACTTAATGAGATGCAGGAGGGGGCGGGGGCTCCCCGGTGACGTCTGCATAAATAAACAGGGTTGGGGAGGAGGAGGAGGAGGAGAGGAGGAGGAAGGGGGGGGGGGAAGTGGCGAAGTAACAATGAGCCTTTGGGGCAGGCAGCGGGAGGGCCAGGGCACCAAGCAAGGGGAGGGGGCAAGAAAAAAAAAAAAAAAGGAAATTTGATGTTAAATTAAAAAAAAAAAAATGCACTCTGCTCCAGAGCTTGGGGGGGGGGCGAGGGGGGAGCAGCCAAACGGGTGCCCCTGCCCGCGGAGGCACGAACTTTTCCGAGCTGAACGCGAGGAAGCGGAGCATCGCCGCGGGTCCCCGTCCTCCCGGAGCATGGCTTTGGGCACGTGTGGCCGTGGGGCGCTGGGGGGTTTTTTAGAACCGTTAACACATTTTTTCTTGCCACTCGTCGGAGCTAAGAAACTCCAATCGTAATAAACATAATAATATAGTAAAAACCTGCTTTTATTTATTATTTTTATAATTTATTTTTTTTTAAGCAGCACTTGCTCC
The DNA here is from genome assembly GCF_964035555.1 of Netta rufina. NCBI lineage: Eukaryota > Metazoa > Chordata > Aves > Anseriformes > Anatidae > Netta > Netta rufina. The sequence continues at coordinate 28,350,576 of NC_140130.1, read as the reverse complement.
TTGCGTTCATCACGGTTCCAACACGCAGGATTAAAACGTGCGAGATCACTCGCCGAAGATCAGATATTTCCAAATTGCAGCGAGGCACACTATTTTTTTTTTTTTTTTTGGTGAAAAAAAAAAAAAAAAAAGAGGAGGAGGAAAAGGAATGTGACTGCTAAGAAGTTAATTAGCATGGCAGGCCGGAGAATCAAGGACTCGCGGACTTCAGAAGCGGAAAGTTGTGGTGGTGGTGGCGTAAACAGCACCCCGGGGAAAGCGAAGCGAAGCGAAAGCGGCGCGGGGCGGGGAGCGGGGCCGGGGGTGCGGGGGGCGGCATCTGCTCCGGCGCGGAGGGGAAGGGGGAGACAAATTGAGCTCCTAGCAGGGACAAATTGTAACAATGGGCGAGTCAATTGGGAAGTTGGAGGCGGGCGAGGGACGGAGCGGGGGGAGCAGGACCGTAATTTCGGTGGGAATTGGTGAATCGCCTCGTGGAGCCGGTGCTGGAGAGCGAGGGACGGGCTGTGCTAAATAATCCAAACATTCCTCGGGAAATCTAACCTGCTGCTCGTAGCAAGGGCCGTTCAGCACATAGGGTTTCCAAAACAAAGCCAATTTGTCATGCAATATTTAGAGAGTTTTGGGGGTTTCGACTAAACTGTCTTCTCTAAAAAGAATAATAAAAATAATAGTACAGAGATCGACAAGGCTAACACGGATTCTCAGACATTTAAAAAGTTCACATGGAAATTTGCATACTAAAGGGAAAGATGCAGACAAAATAGAAATAAAAAAATCACTGCAACTTACAACTTTAATATTAATCAGTAAAGCAGAAGTAGAGTGAAAGGAAGCATGAAAAGAAGTAAAACAAATGTGTACATTTAATCAGACAGGATTGCATAGGACACAAAGAACGGGGCTAATTAGTCTCAGCAGGTAGGGACTAACCTTCAGACTTCATAAATAAATAAGTCTGTGAACAATGTCTAAGTGGGAATATGGAGACAGAAAAGGGATTATTTCAAGACACCAAGTAAAAACATGAAGAATGAAATACTTTACTGTTAAGTCAACATTCAAATGGATCGAACAGTTTCTTTTTCCACTGGTCCTTTGACTAACTTGCTTTTTACTTTCAGAGATTTTGCTAAATAACTGTCTGTGGGCATGCGCATTTCCCATTGCCCCAGATTACTGCCTCTCCTAACTAGTGGCTTGCAGAATGACACCTTAACAAATATTCTCCATTTTTGTTTTCCTTTTCATTTTTAAAATGCCTTTATATCCCAGAACAATATGAGATTGGAAATACAAATGTGGCAGACTCCTATTTACTTTGCAGGGCCATGTGTTACAATTTGATCCAAATGAACAAAAACAGTTGCACAGTTTTGTTTTGTTTCTCAAAGATCTTTTTACAATCTGCCATGGGATTCTTTTTTTTTTTTTTTTTTTTTTTTTTTTTTTAAACAAGCACACTTTTGCTTCAGTCCCAGTGTGGCTGCTAACTCCTTACTGAGCATCATCAAAAGTTGCTGTTGAAGACAGGCCCAGTCCTTGCCCAAAGCTGCTTGCAGAAGAAGGGCCTGATTCTGTAGAGCCTTACACCTGGGTGTAGCATTACCAACAAGCTATTTCTGAGGGTGTTGATACCACTGCACGACTCACACAATAATCTTCCTCCCTTGAGTAAATGTTGATAGAAGTTGGCTCTGGTGGCCTCCGACTGGCAGGCCCAGAGCTGTGCCCAGCTGTGGTGTTACCCCCTGTGCCTGCACAGCTGGGATTTTGCCACCACACTGGACTCCAGAAGCCCCAGGAAAGTCTAAGAAACTGCTTTACAGCTTTCATGGCAACATCATGTTCTCCCTATTGCAAACATTTAAGTTATTGTTTTCAAACTACAGCTTGGTTTCAAAGTCCAAGTATTATCAATGATTACTAAAACAACATGATTTAAGGTAATACAAGTCATTTCTGATAGTTTATGCATATTATTTGTACCATCTTTATTTATGTAACAGCTTCTGTTTCATGCTGGGGGAAAGTGAGAGCTCTCAAGGGGTCAACAGCATCCGTTGAGTGAAGGGTTCTCAGGTGGTACCTTAGATTTAAAAATAAATAAATAAAGCTAAGCTAATTCACTGCAAGAAACATGATTTACTGTGTAGATACCTGATTTTAATCAACAGCTGGTGAGACGAAGCCAGGTGCTCCAAGCTCAGTCTTCCAGACACTTTGGTTTTCTTGTCCAAGCTGACCTATAGCACAGAAGAAGTAGAAGTGCCTCTCTCCAGGCTTTTGTAATTCTCCCAGCCTAGTACAATATACCGCATGCTGAGCAATGGGTTTTGGTTATTTACTGACAGCGTTGTCACCATCTTACACTTGGGCATGACATTTTGGTCCTGAGAACACTGCAGAGCCTCATGAACAGCAATAGTGGAGAAGCACGTGAAGTTTGCTTGCCAGTTCCCATTGCACTGAACCGGAGAGGGAAGAGGTTGACCAGGGGCAGCCAAGGAAATGTATTGTTTTATGAAAAATGCTTTGGAATCTTTAATATCTCACCAGAGGCCCAAGTCTATATTGGAGAAACATGGTCTGCTGCCTGCCAGCTGGATCTCCTGGCTGATGTTTACATCCCAGGGGTGAATCATCCATTTTCATAGTCTTCTCCAAAAGGTCCCAATGTAGGTTGCAATGTGTAAAAATCAAGTTATTTATTTTGGAAAGATAAAAGGACTTTGGTTGACCAGGCTGGGATTTGAGTCTACAGCTCAAAGGAGTCCGTATGTTTACAAATAATCTTGGATCATTAAATCTGCTCTGAATGTCAAAAAAGATTTCAATATTGAAAAGGTTCCAACAGCGCAAAGCAAACACATCTGCCCAGTGCTTTACCAGTGCTGGCTCTTCCAGAGTTAGCAGTGAGGGGAATTTTTTCTAGGCAGGCAAGATGATGGCATGAAAACACAGAAACCATGGCTCCTTTCTGTGGTCATTTGCTTTGACCAAAACATGCACACGTGAAAATTCAAGAAAGCTATAAAAAGGGAAAATGTCGACAAACAACCACATTGTGGTACTACTGCTAGATTTCTTTGTGGCTTTAAATTTTGCATGTACTGACCAGGTCATAGTGCATTATTTGAGCAATAGGTGTGGGCTTTCTATCCGCACTTGAGGGAGAAACATTGGAAAATGCTGAAAACCTCTGTGCATTGTTTGTTTTCAACCTCATAACACAGACTAATGTCTTTAAATCCATGCTCTGTTTCCCAAGTCATGGCTATGGCTCAGTAGGAACATACTTCCCTTTTAGCACCTAAAACACAGCTGTACCTCTTGCTTTTGTTATGGATAATTCTGCCTAATAATAAAATGGTTAATGGATAGAAATATGCATTCATGCAGGGATTATTCACACTTTATCATGAGGTGATATCAAGCACCATAGGAGTGAATGACAAGAAATAGGCTTCAAAAATACAGAGCCCTCCATAAATATACCATTTTTATTGACAACATGTCTTTTAACCCTAATTGTAATGGAAGAAATCCAATAAATGAAACATTTACTGCATAACTTGCCTTATTTTCGGGTGGTGTCTGATTCCTTTCTAGCTGTCTCTAGAAGATGTTTTTAGCCTAATTTGCTCCCTAGAAATTTCACTCACTAGAGTTATACATCTATGACGTTTTATTGCCTGAAGCCAAGTCTGAATAAGAACTTTCTTAAGATATACTTACCCTAATGCCAGTCTACAAGAAGTAGGCTGCCTTAGTTTGATTTATTTGTGCAACATGGATATATGTGCACATATACAGTTGGTCATTGCCTCAGACTGGATCTAATATTCCAAACAGAAACAAATAAACAAAAACAGCAAGTTTAGCCATGTTCATTTATAAATAGACACTTTTAAACTAATCACGCTTATATTTGTATTTATATGTCTCTGTTTTCCAAGCCAACCAAAACAGTAGTCCATTACATTTACAAAATACTCTTTCACAGGAAGGACTAGAGTGTATTTGTATATATGCATAAGCTCACAGACAAACACCAGCCACCAGCCAGATGCAGTACACTTCTACTATCTAAGAAATACATGATGGCATTTAAGGAGCTGGAGCACGGAGATCACTGGCTGGGATTGCAGACCATTGGCTTGTATTCTGTACTTTTCCTCCTGTTGCCTTTGGCACCTACTTGTGCAGTCAGTGCTTTGGAGCAAGGATCCTCTTTTTGCTCCGTGATTTTGCTGGGGTATTGGTCCCTAAACATAGTCTGTGAAGGTACAACAATACAGATGATAAAATGATGATAATTTGTGCTTGTGCTAATGCAGCTTCCATGAGGGTGGTCTTGTAGGTGAGCTCTGGCTGAGAGCAGATGGTGGTAAGCAATGAACCCAGCAAGATTTAAGCGATGAGCATGCCCTCGGCCAGAAGTGACTGCCCTTTCAACTGACACACAGTAATTAGCTGTGTATGCATTTGTAGTCTGTTGCAATATGAGGTAAAAGGGATTAGTTTTGCAATGGTCTAGGAACATGAACATGCGCCAGCTGCATTCCAGCTGTAAGGGTTCTGGCTGATGGATGGTAGTAGTCAGCACCAGGGGTAGTAACTTCTTAAAACAACCAAGTTTAACAACATGGGATTGTCTGTTCATATCACACAAGCACAGAACCACTCGTATTGGAAGGGACATGAAACCGTCTCTAGAAGGGTCAGCACCGAATTCAGACCTGCTTGTTTAGGGTTTTGTCCAGTCACGTTTCAAAAACCTCCAAGGACAGAGATGAGACAAGTAGGAGTTATGACTTTGCATTTGTTCTTGTTGAATTTCATAAGGTTATTATTGATCCATTCCTCCAGCCTGTCTCGGTCTCTCTGGATGGCAGCCCTGCCCCAGAGCATGTCAGCTGATCCCCCCAATTTGCTGTCATCTGCAAACGTGATGAGACCTCCTTCAGGTTATTGATACAAATGTCAAAGAGGACAGGCCCCTGCAGTGCTCCAACAGCCACTGATACCCAGGGGTTCCACCCGTTAGCCACTATCCATTAAGCCTGGTCCTCCAAACAGTCGTTTATGTGTTGAGTTGTCCACCCATTCAGGCTGTCTTAGTTTGGGTGCCAAAGCCTGACCTTCTGAAGGCCGATGTTTGTGCTCCACTACTTGTCTTCAATCCAGCCAGGACCACAGTTTCCACTACTTTGTAGTTGTTACTGCCAACATTGCCACTGATTATCACACTCCTGTCCAATTCTCCTTTGCTTGTGAGGCAAAGGTCGAGTGGACTTCTACACCCCAACCCACTCCCCTTGTCCACACACCATTTGCGTTAAAGAAGTTTTCCTCAACACCCTCCAGAGATCTTCTGGGCCTCTTGCAGCCCACTGTCTTGTCCTTCCAGCTTAATTCAGGACCATTAAAGTCTCCACACAGGATCATGGGCTGTGATCTGGAGACTTCTCATTGCTTAAAGAATTAATTGACTTCCTTGTGCTGATTGAGTGTGGCCTGTAACAAACCCACCACAGCGTTACCCTTACAGGTGTCTCCTCTGCCCTTGAACCACGTGCTCCCAAGCAGCCTGTCTCCTGTTCCCATACATTTGTACCACTCCTTCATGGAGAAGGCAACCCCTTGCTTTTATTCATTTTCTGTGGCTCTTGAAGAGCCTATGTCTGTCCACCACAGCCAGGTCACAGACAAGCTGTCCCAGAAGCGAGGCAATGCATTGCCCTGTGCCTCCGTTTTTCTCCCCATCAGTCCTAATAGGATCCATGTTCCTCAGTGCAGCCACTGTTTCTTGCCCCATGTTTTTTTTTCTATCCCAAATACTTCAGCACAGCCTATGGCCGCCATCATAAGGCACACGTAAGGGTGAATGGAGGCTGACCGAGATAATGCCATTTTCCCTGAGAAAGGAAGTTTTAATTTAGGACAGGAAGTGAAAGGCTGCTGTGTTTCCTGCGAGGCCAGAGTCAAACACCCAGCCCAGGCCTCAGCCAGGTCTGCAGGCTAGCAGCCGCACTTCCACGAGAAGTTCACTCCTCCTGGGAGTGACAGGAGGCACGAATGCAGATTTTCATCCTATACAAAAATAGAGGAACGCACGGTTTATTTTCCCCAGGAAAGCAGTTGTTAACCAACATTTTGCACAGAGCCAGCATTATGCCACTACACGTGCAAACAAGCTCCCACCACATAAAGTTTCCAATCATATTAATTAATAATTGATCTATTAGAGTACAAATAAGTAAAAAGTTCTCGGGGAAATCCTTTTTAACATCTCCTTAAAATTTTCTTAACAGCTTGACTAAGCCATTTCTAATAGATGCATTTACTGCATCCTATTAAATACTTTACTATTTCCTAGTGAATCCTTTTTCTGATTAATACTCCTTCTTTAAAGGTTGTTTTGGCCTTTCCTTCCTTTTCTTCCACCAGCTGCTGAAGCTTATGTCTTCTTTTTTCTCTGTGTCATTTGGCAAAGGCCTCCCAGCTGCATCAAGCAGCTTCAAGTCAGCCCAGGAGTGAGACAGACAGGGTCCTGCTGAAGGAGCAGAGCAGTCTGCCTCTTTCTCTCTGTAATATATGCTGCCATTTATCAACAGAGGAGTTGTTGTTTTTTTTTTTTCTTACAACAAGGCATCTGAGCTAGTGCATACCAAAAGAGTGGCACTGGAGACTTTGTGGTTGGCTGTTGTTTCAGGCACATGCAGTCTTTACGTAGCCTGAGGGCATAAATAAGCAGACAGGAGGGAATGGACAGACCTTCCTACAGTACAATTAGGTGACAATGAGCTATCCAAAACAATCAGGATAGCAGGAACATCAAGTGCTCTCCCTAAATCTCAGGGGTGCTTCCAAGATTTGTTGCATCAGAGGCTCTGTCTGCTGCTGGTGTCTCTAGATAGTGCCTCTAGAGAGGCGCATTTGGCAGGCACATGGGTACTTTCTGGGAAAATTATTGCAGCCTGAAGTATTGCAATTAGTGCCAGCAGAGATGTCGTCCGAGCTCCCTGTCCTTGACTAGATCCTTACAAACATGAAGCAGAAAGAGGTGGACCTGCAGGCACTTTGGGAGGCATGTGTAGGAGGAATAAAGTAACAGCAGTAATTTCAAACATCCTTCACCTGCTAGACTGGGAAGAGGCCATAGATCTCGGGGCATTTCTCCTTGCCCTCTGCTCTTCAGTCTTTCTTGACTTGCCTTCTCTTTCAAAATGTATGCTTCTGCAAAAGTAAAGCCAGGGAGTTGCTCTCCTCCTCTACCATTTTGGTCTCCGGGACCTGTTAGCTCCTTTCCGTGACCCTAATCCTACAGAGCTTTGTTTTGTCCTGCCCTGAAAGGACGTTGGAATTTCAAACCAAAGGACAAATAAAAGATTGTTGTCAGCACATATTTCACAGAAAATACACCATGTTTGGATTTCATTTGGTAGATGTAAAAATTAATTGGGTACTTTTTTTTTCTTTTCTTTTTCAAATTAGAAAGGGGTGAGGAAGAAGGGTGGCTCCAGCATTAGCAGGCAGAAACACAGTTAATTTTATCTGCTGTTACCTGAGGCACAGGCCTATACACACCCACTCTGTTCACCCGTTTTACAACAACTCCTGGTGGTATGGAGAACCACTGTAACTCTTCAGGCTACAACACCCTTAGGACGTCTCCTCCATCTGTGGGAAGACAAACTCTGGCATTCAAGGCATTGTGGTAGAGTTGGCATTTCCACTCCCTGCCTGAGGCACCATCTTCTCCCTCTCCACTTTGCCAACCTTCTTAGCTTAGCCTCCTTCTTAAGGAGCAGGGAGATGAGGCAAAACAGCCAGACAGTAATTTTGCTAGAGTGAGGCAGAAGAGAGCAGAGACCATATAGTAACACCAGCCTCTAGATTCCTTCGGTGGCCTGGACACAAGATACCCATGCCCAGAAGGGCCCAGGAGAACTGTGCAGATTGTTAGCAACATACATGTGCCCTGCAGCTCATTCTCTTTGTTTGCGTGTGCCCAGGCAGGAGCTGAGAGCATACCTAAAATACTACATGCAGCCCATTTTGCATACTTTTCTGTGGCACTATAGGAGCAACATGATTTATGGCTGAACGTTGACTGATGCAGTACTGGACAATTACAGGAAAGTTTGTAAGGCAATGGTGTACAGTCCTGAAAGAATATGAAATTCCTTCCTTCCTCCTGGTTTCAAACCTGAAAAGTGATGAACTCTCACAGCTCCCTTTGGGAGGATAACCAAAAGCCCACAGAATCAAACTGTGAGATGCTCCTGTCTGGACAAATAAGTGCTGTTGTCAGTGACCATCAATAGCCAACTCAGAACATCCAGGGAGCTCCCATAGAAACCTGTCTTCTTAGCCTCAGCTACATGACATGCCCTGAAATCTTGTTGCACCAATTAGGTCCTGTGTGCATGAATCTGTTAACGAAATCCATCAGGTTCTTTCTGTGCGCAAAGCTAGATGTTTATATTTGAAAATGTAGGTAATAGGCTCTTTTGGCAGGGACTATCTATTTTTACTAAGTGTATGTACAATATTTAGCAGAAAATAGCAACACCAGTTTTAACACAAATAATTTTAAAATGTAGTTTTTTTTTTTTTTTTTTTTTTTTTTTCCTGAGAGCAGATGTTATTTGGATCTGAGCACTACTTTAGTACAAATAAATAAAAGTAGGATTTTTACAAGACCATGGTGATCTTCAGCTCTGAGGTCCTGTATTACAGAGGTCATTGAATTTCAACAAGTGGTTCCTGCCTCTAGCTTGTCATTTCTAGCTGAGCTACAATACTTCATTTAGAAAGACATCTGGCCTCATTTTAAAGACTTCAAGTCAGAAATCCCCTTTCACTGTAGGCAAGTTTTGTACCAGTGGTTGTTCGTTACCCTCCCTGGGAAAAAAATGGCACCACACTCCTATTTCAAATGCATCTTGCTCCATCTCCCACCAAACAATATTATAAAATATTATCACCTCATATTGCCCTTTTATTATCAGTAGCTGCCCTTCCTTTTCATGCAATTCTCTTGCCCATGACTGAGCAGGTCCTCACGTCTTTAAGTTCACCTCCCTGGCATCTGTGGGACACAGTATAACAGAGTATAACATGTGAATAACTTATATATAGGTTTATAACGTGCAAATTGCAGGATAAGGTAGTGACAAAGTCTAATGCTGTAGCAGTAACATGTCAGAGAATATTTACCTGGCTTCCAGCTGGCCATCTGAGCCAGCAAGTAAAGAGGCCCAAACATCTCCAGACAGTGACTCATCCCAGCTAGCTAAAATATGTCCATTGTGAGATGACTCACCTTGCTGTGGCACTGGTCTTGCTCCATTGACTGCGGAGAGTGCCTGAAGGACTGGCAGAGACCAGGCGCTGAAGTTTTAGATCCCTAAGAGTTGAACCCTGCTTTTGATGAAGTTACTTTGTACAAGGAAAGAAATGTCAGCGGAAAACAGAAACAGCATCTTTGTTTCTTTGCCCTAAATTTATTGTCTGGTGTATTAAGCCAGTTTCTAGTATACTCCTGTTTGCTTTGCCTAGTTGAAATCTTGACCATGGAGACCATAAAGGATAGACATTTCCTTTTTTTTTTTTTTTTAAAGAAAGAAAGCACTCTGATACTCTGATAGAACTGTGGTTGTACGAAAAAGGCCAAGATTGTCACATTTGGGATACACTCATTGGAACTGGCATCAACATTACTGCAAGAGTATATGTGATATTCTAGAATAACTTTGACCAGAACTCTTAAAAGTATCTGTAAAATGCTTAACAACACAGAGCACCATTGTTTTGTTTTTCTTTCTGAAAGATTTATTGTGCTTGTTTTTCATCAGAGAGATATGTGAAGTTTAACTTTCCCTAGTTTTGTTGGCTGACAGTCTCACCCCTTTTATCTTGGCTTCTTGAAGAAAGCTGGCTCACCTCATCTCGCTCTAACATTTGTAACCATAGATCAACTTCAGCTGAATATAACAAGAGATTGAGACACCAACAATATTTATGTTCTCCAACTTAATGACTACAAGAGATGTCCAAATCAGCTGAGGAAAAGTCCATACGGAGAGAGCAGTATGGGTGCCAGGCAGCAGAAAGCCTGTGCAGGAAAGGTGTCCCACCTCAAGTCCCACTGCTCACCATGTTGTTTGTTCAGTACTTTTGATACCACCACCACACAGAGATGATGCCGTGACCTCTTTTCTCACTCAATGTCAAGTCCTGTTTCTTTTCAACTCAGATCACATTATACCTCTGTTGCTGGTACAGCCACTAATGCACGGAAGAATTGTTATAAAAATATGCATGTTTTTTGACTTCCTTAAGCTTTTCTTTTGCTCTTAGTTTTATCTTACTTTCATCAGCTGCATTCCTCAAAAATGGAAATGAACATTGGTTCATCAGGCCAACCATCCTCACATAGCCTTAGGTCTGCTGAGCACAGTTTGGGCATCCCTGTGCTGGAGACCATCTTGGTGTCTGTAGCAGTTTGACTTGAGCACTGTAAAAGATTTAAAAAAAAAAAAAAAAAAAAGTTTAACTAGAATGTCCCAATTTAGTCCAAATTGTCACTGTAGACAATGCAGACAAGGAAGTGATACTCAGCATGTTGTAACACACACTTCAGCAAGACTAGCTAGTACATCATAAAGCACCACTTGCCTTATCTACACTGGAACAAGTTGCTCTGAATGCACTAACTATTCTAACAAAAATAGTCCAGACTTATCTCAGAATGTGCCTGGGGAACTCTCACACGTTGTAATGGAAGGGCACTAGGGCTGAAACTTTAACAGTGATTTAATCTCAGACATTTCACAAGGTTATAGTTTAAGAGCAAATAAACAAAACCAGATGATTTTAACAGTTCCATGAAAAGTAGCTTCCCAATTTGTTCAACTTCTGATCTTCACTTAATGGGCTGTCCTGTTTTTTTTTTTGTTTGTTTTTTTTTTAAAACTTTCCAGTGGCAATGTAGTCTGCTGTGAAAGATAAGACCTATACTAGCTATGCAAACAAGCAGGGAATAAATAGCTTTGACTAAAATTTTTGAGTCTTATTCATATATCATAAACAAATACCAAAACCAAAAACAAATAAACAACAAAAAACAAACAAACAAAAAAAGGAAAGAAAGAAGAAGGAACCCACAACATCTTTAATGCAGTGATTTTTATATCATCCAAAGAACAGGAAAAAAGCTTGGTTAGAGTTTAAAAAATCTTGCTACTACTGGAAATACCACATAGGATTCCCCATGAATCCACATCGTAGGCACATGCTCAGTGACTTCATTTGCAAGAATCCCTTCCGATCACTGTATGCCTCCACCCACCGTTCACGCTGACAGATATATGGCATCTCAAGAAGACTGAAGGTTAACAAGTGCGTCTGGAAATGTGGTGTCCCATGCAAAGTTTCTGTCTGTGAGGGCGTTCCTGGGAAGACAAAGATTCTCTCTGTCCCTGTGCAAGCACCTTCGTAAAGTCAAAGTATTGCTGACCTAATGGGGAAGGGGCTTGCCATTTAATTAACGTGGGAGGTCTCAGAAAATGTTCTCAGTCAGTGACCCAGAGACTCCTGCAGCTTTTTGGCTACCTATATGAATAAAACTTTAAGAAAAAATATTTCACAGATACTAGGTAGCAATCTCTGCACATGGAGATACTAAAGGGGGGTATACTTTTCATGGGGAATTTGTAGGGGTTCATAAATCAAAAAGGACTGAAAAAAAAGTTTAGATCTCATCTGTTCAGGTGAAAAGAACTGCTCAAGTCTGAAGTGTGGGTATGTATTAATATATCATGATATTGCAACTAAAATATTATACAACAGCACAATATGATATAATAGTTCTATCCATTTAGTCTCATGGGTGTAAAGCAATAAAAACATAAGAAATCAAGCCAGACCAAGCTGTTCATTTTAGATCTTGACTTCTGAAAAACACTATTTGCAGTAGATCACTGTTAACCTCTTTATCAATTATATCCTTGGAATCTTTATTCAGAGCTGGAAAATGGCTCCACACACAGACATGACCTAAGAGTAGTAGCAGTGTATGTTGTAGAAAACATTGAAGTCATGCAGGGCATCTTAATATGAATACATGTATCAGAAAATATTGCATAGTTGTAATGTAGTCCCCAAGTGTAAAACTCACACACATCCTCCCTCCCCCACTCTCTCCTTCATTCATAGTCTTTCCCTACATTCAATAAAACTAAAAATAAATCTGTTTGTTGCTAGTCCTATATAAGAGGAATCAAATATTTTTTGTGAGGAGGGTAGCATGAGATAATTATTGCATTTTAAGGGAGGAAGATAATAAGATTTTATTTTTTTATCAGAAAAAAAAATATTGGAGGTAGATATCTGTGCAGTTGCTGAGCTTTTGTGTTCTGGGGCTAGGAGACCTGAATATTATTAAGGGATCAGTCGCAAAGTGCATCAATCTGGCATGTACTAGAGCCAGATATCTATTTGCCAGGAACTGGAAAAAAAAATCTCAGCAGGCTCACAGTTGAAGAATGGTGGACATCGCTTTGATTCAAGAAAGCCCTGGCACAGATATCTTCCTGGATATGGATAACATAATGGACTTTGGGGAACATATTAAGTCACCCCCCCGTGACTTGGTAGCAGCTCTGGATGTGAATTATACAACTCTGGATTGAAATGTTAAGGACTTAACAATTTCTGTCTGCAGCATTTCCAACATCTGAGTAAAGTGTTGGGTTACTTTTTTTTTTTTTTTCTTTTGGTTTGATGGCCAATTGGGCTATGCTATGTCATTCTTTTTTTTAAAAAACCTACAAAAGAAAGAAAGTAAAAATTAAAAAGAGGGTGGGGAGAGTGACTGTGAGTGAGTGTGCGTGATGCACTGCATTTAATGTTCCTCTAGAACAAAGTCACACTTGAAGGCCTGGCTTCTTTATTTATACTGTTTGTTTATATGATCCAGGAATGCTTGTTTTCAGCATGGCATAATTTTTGCAGTGGCTTCAAATGAAAATATGTATTCAGTAAAAACAGAAAATCAACTGGAAGCTCACCACTTCACTGAGAGGCCCATTCAGACTCACAGCAGCCCAGCACCCAAAAGCTCATTAGAGATTCATAAGGAGCAAACTACTTGATTGGCTCTGCTCTGACCAAGTGTGGGGTATTTTTTCTGGATTTCTTCTAAAAAATACAGGTGTATACAATAAATACACTGTTTTTTTAATACCTAACACCAGCTGGGCACTGATGCCGAATGACAGGTGTTTGCATTTAGGGGGAGTGAAGACATTCAAGAGTTTTCCTGACCCTATTTATTTCAGTATCAGAATTCTTTTCTTGATGACAGGGCTTGGATTTGATTGTTTGAAGGGGTTCCTTTATATTTCAATCACATGTTCATACTGAACATCATATCTTTACCTCTTCATAAAGCACTTTTATTTTCAGTGTGTGATATGCACGGGGCAACAGAAGGCTATAATACTTTCTATAGTATCTATTATATAAATGAATTTCAACAACAGATAAAGAAAATATAATGAATAATGAAGGATTACAAGCTCCCCATGCTTTGCATAATGTAGAAAACTTCTTTACATTGCTCTGTGTGTACTTTGCCTTCTGTCCCTGGCTTCATGGGCCATTATTTCTTGTTTCAACTCACGTAGACCATCTCTTAGACATAACTGTATCACATATAAAAAAAAATAAAAATACACTATTTATGTGAAAAAAGTTATATTAGTAAACTATTGATATACTCTACACTTAAACCATTTGCTTTCTTTTCCTCTAACAAAGAAGCAGGCTGCCTGTAGGAGCATGGGGAAGGGAAGGCTTGACATTGGCTTAAGTTGACATGACACCTCCCAAACTGAACATCTATCCATGTCCAATGGGCTACTGGGTTTTAGAAGCCTTGTGTTTATAGGAATAAACACAAGTTATCTTTACAGAAGACTTTTAAAAAGAGGTGACTGAGATCTTGGTGAAGATATGTAAAGGATATTCTCAATGATCGGAGCTTCTGCTGGAAAAAATAAAAATCAAAAACCAAGTGGTTCCAAGAAAGGAATATTTTGTGAAGGGAAAGAAGTAAGACTGGAATTAGGGGTGCAGAGAGTTTGGGAGATGAAATTTTGGCATTTTGCATTTTAGACTGGCCAACTTCCAGACAGGTGTGATTTACCTGTGGTAACTTCCCATCAGCATCATGGAAAAACCAGTATGGTGTGCAAGCCAAAATAAAGGAACTTATTCTGCATGATCACAGAATGCAACTCAAAATGATAACATGACCAATTGAGGTTATAACTCACAGGCCATGAGCTCACAAAAGCATTGGACAAGCATCTTCCATCAGTCACTCCTGGCTGCCAGTGTGGGCTGAAAAAACTCAGAGAACCTTGCCTTTTAAAGAAGTCTCTTGTCTTCTGCCACTGCAACCAGTCTCCCTTCTGAAATGCCTGCTGCATGGGGACGCAAGCATCAGGAGGGACATAATGGTCTTTCATGAGGATTATTTAAAGTTTTCAAGACTAACACCCACAATTTACATGAAGAAAAAAAGAACTATACAATGCAAGCTTATAAATCCTGTTGGGGAAGGGGAAATCTGTTAGCCACTGGAAGTAACTACCTGGCATTTTAAATAGAAGCAGCTTTCTACCTTGCTCTGTCACAGGGTCACTGAAAGTCAGAATCTGAAAGATCTTATCCAAATAGATTTTCCCCAGCATCCTGGAACCGTGTGGGCCAGTAAGGCTGGTTAGTGAGTCAGATAATCCTGCCCTCTGCACATTATGCAGCCCGAGAGAAGGGCAAGCGTTCCAGTGGGAGGGACACCATCCAGACAGCCTGTGCAGAGGTGTCTTTTCTGGTAATAAGAGTGAACTGGAGAATATAGTGCTGATAATGAGCCTTTAAGACCGTTATATCTAAACATTCTTCTCAGCCTTCTCAAAACATAACATTTCAGTGTAAGCCAAACAACGCCATTCAGCACAATATGTCTGAGAAAGAAAGCCACATATTCTTCTTGCATTTGTCTTTATGTCTCTTTTTGGCAGATAATTCAATTTTTCATTTGATTTAAGAACATGTTTTGAAAGGGCTGGTCTTTACAATAAAGGAACAAGTCCTGCAAATCTTCACACATGTGATTTTAATAGGTGTAGATGTGTGAATAAGGATTAGAAACACTCAGTCCTTGCTTAGCATTAGTGTGTGGGCTCAAGTTATGTTCTTGCTGTGAATTGGCAATGAGACGCAAAGCCTTTTGCCTCTAGGGCTGTGGTTCAAATGCAGCCTGGGTCATTGGTGGCTCTACGTAAAATGAGGGGGCTGTTTCAGTCCAATTTCACCCTCTTCCTGTTAAAAGACAGCAGAGAATTCAAGGTCAGAGTGATCTCAGAGTCTCTCATCTTATTATGAATTGCTATTTTTGACTTACTATGCTATACTATAGAGCCTAGAGACTTTCACCAGGTGTGGGGCCCCTTGTATTAGGTACTGTAAAAGCACATGGAACTCAACTGATTTACAAATAAGAGACAGGACAGCTTATGAATGGAAGAGGAAGACAAGCATCAAGAAATAAGGGAACTTGCTCATGGGACAGTAGTGTTGTCCAGAGCAGAGCCCACATTTCTTGACAACAAGACCATGCATGTCTCCTTCACAGGCAGCTCTGGGTGAAACTGCAACAGGAATCTTGTCCTTGGACTTTAGCTTTCCAGCGGGTAGTCTGCATGACTGTCAGCCCAGCAGTTTTTATGGTATTTTTCACTAAGGTGGGGATAATATAAAACAAAGTGTATGACAGATGAAATGCATTAGCCCCAGCAATATTAATGGATGATAATGTATACAGTATATCATTTTATCACACCATTTACATGTAGGTTTGTTTGGTGTATTATCTTTGACACAGTGGAAGATTCATAGATCAAGAGAATTGGTGTAACCCAATTTCATCTGTTTTGTTGGATCTTCGAACAAAAGTGGATGCATTTTGAGTATACATTAAGCAACTGCTGCATAAAGAACTTCCTTACGACACCTGGCGCCTACTTTTATGGCTTATTTTGTCAGATTGTTTCTTCTATTCAAAGATTAATTTTCCCACTTGCTGAATTTGTTAAATATCGGAACAAACTAAGAGTTTTTCAGATATGAGTTTTCTCAGATTAAGCATTTCTGCAGCAGAAAAAACACTACTCAGTCAATACAGACAGACTCGTTTGAAATCTAGCATTGCCCCCCCCCCCAAAAGGTTAAACTTTCTATATAGAAAAGTCCAAAATTAAATGTGCCGTGACTTACAAATGTGCCAACTGTAACTAAATGGATATTAAGGTCATGCACTTATGAAAATGCTCTTTTATCTTAATTTTAAATGTAAAGAAAACGTTGGCTTATATTTTATGTAACTTGAAATCAAGGTATGTGCGGTACCCTAATGCAGGAGAGAGCTCTTGTCACAGGTGTGACACCACATTTTATGGAGGAAGGCACCATCCCTGCACCAGCTTCCTGGAGGTCAGTCATGTATCAGGTATGTCAAGCCAGTGCTCTGCAGGACCCTGACTTGGTATCTCCATTCAGATGCATCCCACTGTCATTTGTAAGGCGTCTGCTGAGCACACCTGCATCCTTATGCTAGTCTCAACCTGTTAATTCACACCATTTTTATCAAAAATGTCATTTTTTTGGCAAATGGTAATACAAAGCAAACTTTACTGGGACATTCTACAGGCCTAAACTAGAGGTTAGGTGTTAGCATCCTGAAGGTGTTCCAAAGCTCACGTTGTCTTGAAGGGCACAACTAAAAACTAGCACAACTGCAGGATAAACTGAAGCACAAATCCAAACTGCCATCAGCAAAGCACGCTGATTAATATCAAGCTTTGTTCTGGGGGCTTAGTATAAACTCCTGCAAGCTACCTCTCAGTTGGCTAGACCTGATGACATCAAAACAACCTCAAGCCATGACACAACACTCACATGCTTTTTTTAAGTTCACTTTCCAATATATTGGTATTTTTTTCCCTTTAAGACTTACAGGCCAGTCTGGAGAACCCCAAAGCCTCAAAACTTATTGGGACGAGGCTCTGTCTGTTCCCATGGGGCACTGTGGAGGGCAGTGGGGTAGGAGAGGGAGGATGAGCAGGGTTGGCCATAAGGCTGGGACTCACCGCGGCAGCGGTCTGAGGGATGACTGGCTGCACTCCTGACTTGGCTCTGCCTCGGGGGCACCAAAGAGCCAGCACCAAAGAGGCCAGCAAGCCTCCAAACTTCTCTGAGTTCACTCACTAAAAATAAATAAAGAAACAATAAAAATTAAAAATAAAATAAAGTACAGACAAAAGAATAAACAGGCAAGCCAAATGCGTAAGGAAATCAAAAAGAATACAGAATCCTTTTAAACTTATATCCCTCTTACCTTTATTTCTCCTCAATGAAGTGATATTTCTTGATCCTCAAGATTCCCCTTCTTTAATGAGGTAAAATAGCAGATTATGAAGAGTGCTTTTTAATGAGAATTCAGGGACATTTCTGGGTTGGCTGAGAAGTATGAAAGTATTTAACCTTCGTTCAATGGACTGCCCTTTATTAACATTTTCCTTCTAGTGCCACTCACATAACTGCCCTTTCACAAGCCCCGTCTCAACCATTTGGTACTTATAACTTGGTTTTAGCCAGAGGGTACATTGTAGAATACAAATCAATCATTGGCTTTATTTCTTGTGACTAAAGGATTTCATAGACCGCATCTTTGTGGAAGGAGCTACCTCTAAGAAAATAGGGCTCTGTGATTAAAATGTGCCCCTTTTTTTTTTTTTTTTTTTTTGCCTGTTCAGAAGTAAAATGCTAGATGGAGAGTTCAGAAGACCATACAGTGAGTGATATGGCATTGACAGTGCAGCACAACTCAGCTCACAGCTGTGCACATACATGTGTAAACAGCACCATACCTTGCAACCAAACACCACACCTTGTCAGGGGTGAAACACGTCTTTTGGCAATGGTGACATCTTAACATCTTAGCAAGAAAGGCCAAGCAGCAGGACTTCCCCATCAGTTTGTCACAAACCCATCCTTGAAACGTTTTCCTAGAAACAGGAGAGCATCCCTGTCTTGGGTTCTTTGAGCATCCCTTTCTTGGGTTCATTTTCATCAGTTTCACTGGGTAAGCAGCCAAAGTGCTGCCTAGTGCTGATTCTAGCGGTGCTTTTGTCATGCAGACACTTGCCCACTGGGAAATGGATTGAAACCACCCACATACTTCTAATACGCCATTGTCTGAGCTTCAAGTGCTAATGTTAGTTAATCACACCAAGTCTGGCCTGGTCCTGGAATCATGCAGGAACTGTATCCATGCCCCCCACTGTTACCTTGGAGGTGATCTGTCCTACTGCTCAATACACATTTGTAGTACACCATCTTGTGCAGGAGGAATGTATAAAGGAAGCCAGCCACAGCCAGAACAGAGGAGAGCAACACTGTTAATGTTTTAATGAAGGGCATGAAAGCAAACCCTACAAAAAAAGCTGATGGAATTTTGTTATTCACGTGGGACAGCAGAGACACATCGCAGAGACTTGGGTTCAGTCACATGTATTAAGCTGGATTCCTGGCTGTGGAAAAAGGCAGAGCAGATACGAGGTGTACCTCAGAGCCCATGCTCTGGAGACCTGGCACTTCCAGACTGTTGTGCAAGGTTTATACCAACACTTTGGACAATAGGACATAAATTCACAGTCACAGCGATGAAAAGTCAGTCTGCAACCTATTGGACATGCACTAAACTATGTTCTCCTGCCATGGGACACAAAAGAACTTTTTTAAAGAAAAGACTTTTCTTACAGGACTCTTCCTTTGCCAATCTCCTGCTGCCAACATTCATTAACATCCCAGTGCAGCGTGCAGATGCACTGTACCTGCTACATTTGGATGCACAGCCAGTGCTCACTCTGCTGGGGCCCATCAGAAATGCTCAAAAGCAGCCAAGAAAAAAAAAAAAAAAAAAGAGAGAGAGAGAGAGAGTAAGAATGTCCATTAGGAGACACAATATAAGTTACAGACTCTCACAGAGCAGCATCAAGTTTTTAGGTTGAGCCCTTGCATTTCTATCTCAGGTTCAATCCTTGTGTTTCTGCCTCAGGTCTCATTTTAGACATCAGCACAAACAGATTTGCAGCACTTGGCAGGGCAGAAGGAGTCAGTAGATTCCCCAAATCCTTGATGTCAATGTGAGCTTTGCTGCTGGTGCTCATGAAGCCAAGATTTCATTCCACCTTAATACTGAACCGAGGTTCATAAGGTAAAGCACTTGCAAATAAAATCAGTGCATTATCTTCAATTCTTGTGGGTGTTTTAGTGACACATCTCGTGGTCTAAAATCATTATAGCAGA
Organism: Netta rufina; assembly: GCF_964035555.1. Taxonomy (NCBI): domain Eukaryota; kingdom Metazoa; phylum Chordata; class Aves; order Anseriformes; family Anatidae; genus Netta; species Netta rufina. The sequence goes on along the minus strand of NC_140130.1, from coordinate 28,331,127 downwards.
GATACGGGATTTAGGACTTGCAGACTTGAACCAGTGCTGCAGGAACTAAAATGAAATAGTAAGAACTGCTTATGGGAAATCAAGGCAGGTTAACAAAAACTGCATTGGTCAGAAGAGAAGACTATCTGAATAGCAGTTATTGGAGCTGGAGATAATCTTGCAGTCTTGAATATGAACAGTACTTTGCTAACAGGAATTTTAGCATGACACAAAAAAGCTGGGTTTTGTTTGCCTGTTTGTTTCTTTGCTTATTTGGTTTTCGATAGCTCATTAGAATGTATAATCCAATCTTTGTGTTGTTTGTTGGCTAGTTCTTCTGCCTAAATCCGAGGGTAGTATACAATGAGCTAACAGACAACACACACACAGACCACACAAAAACCCACAAAGCAAGTTGGAAGTAAACATATTGAGGAAGAACTGGCCTCACCTCCACCATTCAATCTTCCACTGCTATACCTCCAACGATACAAAGAGAGACAATAGCTCTCAGGACCAGCAGAACATTTCACACAAACAACTTTGAGATTTTTTTTTTCCACTTAATGTCTCTCTCACTTTAGCAGTAAAAAGAAAGGATGGTTCACTTTTGCCATTCATGTATGACATTATTTTACAGTTCACAGCTAGCTGCATACAGGCTCTAGGAGATGCACGAGGAGCTGTTCATTACCACAATGCAAAAGTTTAAGTAATCACAACTTTAAAAATGTCTTGGTCCAGGTCTCATTAGTCTGGGAGTTCAAATTCCCCTAAAAACACCTTGTTGAAGCAGACAGCTTGCCTCCTACAGCACCTCAGCTCTTCCTTAGTACAAAGAATCTTACAGGGAATGATTAAATGCGGGAGGAATTTTCAGCTAAGAAAAGAGCTGGCAAAGGAGGGATATTAGAGTAGAATATGAAATCATGAACGGCACGGGGAAAGTGAGTAAAGAATGACTGTCTTTTGCTGCCTTTAGTTCATCCATGGGAGGAAGCAAGCAAGTGGCACGTTCAAAACAAATGGCAAGTGTTTGGTAGTACTCTTTCACAGACTTGGTCATGTTGTGAAACTCCTTGCCACAGGATTTTGTGAATGCCAGAAGTTTACACAGATTAATAAAGAGAAAATAAAATAAAATAAAATAAAATAAAATAAAATAAAATAAAATAAAATAAAATAAAATAAAATAAAATAATAAAGTAAAGTAAAGTAAAGTAAAGTAAAGTAAAGTAAAGTAAAGTAAAGTAAAGGAAGTAGTAGTAAACATTGGTGCACCACTTCTAGCTTGGGAAGATGTGAGTCACAGTTTGCTGGAAACAACAGGAAGGAATTGCTGGAAGGAAAAAAAAAACTTGGGATATATCAATGCCATGATATATTTACCCTGTTCTTGTGCCCTTATCTGGGCACCTGGTAGAACAAGAACATAGACCTTTGATCTGACCCAGCTAGGCTGGTCTCGTGTTTGCATCTCCGCATTGTTTGCACTTACCTGCAGACTGCTATTGAACTTACTTACAACTCTCTCCTCAATGTTCTTTAAGAACTTTGTATTATCATGAACTTCTACTTAGCAATTTGTGTGGATTTTTTTGAACTCTGGGAGAAGCTCTAAGTTATGACATTTGATGAGGAATACAGTTTATAAGACAGAGAGTCTGCAGTGCAGTCAAGTAGGCTTAGATCTCGTATGTGTGTGTGTATGTGCGTGAGAGAGAAAATGTGCATGTGAAAGTAACTTTGTGTATAAAGCAGATATTTTCCATGACATACGTTGATGAATTGAATTCCGTTAATTTATAAACTATATTCAGAACTGGTAGAATTTTGCAGCGTTTCATGGCCAAATTCTGTGAAAGGGCTGGGAAAAATCTGTTCCAATTTATTCTACACTCTGCAGTGATTTTTCTAACTAACTGTGTGTGAATTATTATATTTCGATCTGTGTATAGAGCACTGAGCACTTTGGCCCCCGCCCAGCAAAGCAGCTAAAGGAAATGTCCTGCTGAATTCACAAAGACTGTTTGCATTCTTAAAAGTTAAGCATGTGCTTAAGGGCTTTGCTAGATCATAACCAAAGATCTCAGGAGCGGTTGGCAAGACTGATACCACAGAGAATAGAAGAAGAGCAAAACAGCAAGAAAGATGTCAATAGATATATTGACATGAATTTGGAATGGTGCTTAGCATTTGAGTGCATTAAGAAAAGACAGATCTAAAAAGCCCAAGAAATGCATTTGAGAGACTGCACTGACTTTTAAAAAAATACTGCTTTCTAACAGCCACATATCAAACGCTGACTTTCAAAGAAGAGAAGCATTACAACGTATGCTACAGCATTCTCATCACATTATTTTGCTGTGTGTAACAGTGCAGCAATTTTTAGCACACAAAATGCCAATCTTATTCTGGCTCTTGGGTGCACATAGATCACACAGCCACAGCGTGGCTGAGGTGGGCAGGCACCTCTGGAGGTTGTCTAATCCAGCCCCACCACCTCGGAGCAGTATCAGCTGCAGTGGGCTGCCCATGCACTTAGATATTTCTGAGGTTGAAGATGCCACAATCTCTCTCGACAACCTCTCCCAATATTTGAGCATCTTATTCTCAACTTCTTCCCCTTTCAGTGCTACAAAGCTTTTGCTGGTGATCTCATGATGCTTAGACCTTCTTCCTATGCATGTACTTCACTTTACAACCACAACTAGGTCCTAAAAATTCAGGAGGATTAGACACATAAGTGAAAAATAGACACAAGCAGAAGTACTTTCAGGACTTCAGTTGGCAAATCCAAGAAAATTGTCAAGTTGTAGCATAAAGAAAAAAAATCAGGCAATATTTTACTGTAGGATTCAAAATGTCATTACACGGATATCACAATATGTATGTACATTTTTCCCCTTTGAAATGTAGGGGATTATGCTCTTTAATCCTCTAGCAGGTTTGAATTTTTTCAGTTTTAGATGTTGTACTTTAGGACTTTTCAGGACTCACTCGCATTTTGGTCCCCCTAAATTCAACTGCATTTTCCCAGTGATTTCCATCACAGCCAAAATTTCACTTTCTTTTCCTAAGTACAAAGCTCCAATGCTGATGAAGTATTCAGGAATTAGATTGAACCCATGGTGAATAGCAAACACAGGAAGGCAAAGGTGCATGATAAAATGATTAATCTGTGGCTTTGCAATTATGACACAGATAGTACTTTGATATGTGCAGTATTTTTAGCAACTTAGTATCCATGTGTGTAATACACAATTTTTTACTTAGCAGCTTATTTTCCAAAACTGTATAGTATTTTTCAATGAGTCAGCTGGTTATAGTGTCCTGCAATTTGTGAAGCAAATGAATTTATGTATTATGACACGAAATGTACTTCATTCATCGATGTGACTCAGTTTATTTACGACAATACTTCACAGAAGATGAGTGAATATTCTATAATACATTTCAAGAGGTCAATGTAGTCTCAACAATAGTGTCTTCACTGTGCATAGACCAGTAAATCTTTGCTGAGGAGAGAGGTGGCTGGGGTTTGTATGCTCGTCATGACCCGCACAGATTAGCAAAGTGCAAAGGTTCCAGTGAATGTATATGTACAAACACACATCTGCAGCGACCTTCGGGGCATGCTTAAAGCTCATCTGCTTCCCTCAAGGATTTGAAAAGATGGGGAGGAGGATTAAAAGAGTGGTAAACTGATGGAAAAAGAAGACTCAACTTCTAATTTGCTGGTCTTGTTCGTAAGACAGGAGTTGCTTTTGTTTAGCTAGAATGAAGTCGCTGTGGGGTGTTCGCATCTTTCATTAAAATAAGGCATCTAGAAAGTAAATGGAAAAATCATTCTTTTGGTTCTGTGTGAATTTAAAGATACAAAACAATTGATCTGCCCTCAAGTCCACAGCTACCGAGAGAAGGGAAACAAAATAGTGTCTGTATTGTACATAAGTGGCTACAATATGATTTTAAAGTGGAATTAGGCCAACTTGACTTGACACTTTCCTTCTTTCTCTAGCAGTGCCAGCTTTTCAAAAGATTTCAAGCACCCATAATCTATACCATCTTTTCAGAGTGGTCCAGATGCTACCAAAGGCACTGCAGCCACCCCTCTCAGCAGCTGGTTTGTGAGGATTCGGGAGCCCATTCAGCTGCAGATGGTGTGGTGGGAGCATCCTGTGGCTTTTGGTTGGATGGGTGAACAGATCTTGCAGGGTTTCCCTCACACCACCTCTCCTTTCTGTGCACTATGTCCTTTGTGTCAGGCTCAGTGCTACTTTGAAATAGTCCACCACAGCGTAGAAAACCCAACTGGTGAAAAACTGTGAATAGTTTTCTAGTGGTTCAGTGAGCTGAACTGTCTGAGCGAAGAGTGAGAAGGGGCCAGGGTGGGGAGAGGGGAGAGAAAGGAGAAAGAAGCAACCCACGATGTTAGAGCCACTTTCTCTTGAAGTCTTATCCTAAGGAAGAAACTCTAGGTAAGCATACCTTCAGGCAATGAAACTCAGGTCTGCTTTTCTCAAGTGCACAATGCTTCTGCTAACTCCCATGGTGACACCTTAACAGTCAGATTCTCAAAAGGACTTAGTTTTCAGCAAGCACCCAGGGTGCTGAGGCCTTTAAAATTTCTCCCCTCTTCCTTTGTTGCCTACTTGGGAAATGAGCTTTTTGTAAAATTCCAGCTTTACTCAATAAGTAAAGCTTCCTAGTTAAGTGCACTAGCTAGGGGAAAAGCGCAGATCTTTCATACATTCACCTAGCATTTGCTAGAGCAGGCCAGGCTGATTATAAAGTGTTTCTGTACGAAAGAGGCCATTGCTTGTAATTCCCTCCAAAGCTGATGCACAGAGTGGGGCATGAAATACCACGAGGTGATGGGTCAGCCTCCAGACCACTAAGAGGATGTGCACCTCGTCTCTGAAAAGAATTTCTTACTCAGTTTGGACATCAGTGTTCCAGGCTAGGCAGAGCTCCTTAAAAACATATTCTGACTCTTGATAAAATTACAAGCACCATGTCTGATACCAAGAAGATGTAAAGACACTCTGTCCAAGGACTCCAGGAAATGATGCAACCTGCAAACCATTTTACTACCTGTGTGCTTTAGCCTTGGATACTGGCAAGGTACTCAGCTCTGCTTTATGGACACCCCATTAATCTTATCTCATTGTAAAACAGTGTTTCTTTAGGGAGGAGAAAGCGTTTCAACCCTGAAAGATTTAAATAAGATTCCCTGAGGATTTATATGCTCTGGGAAGTTGTACCGGTTCTAACTAAACCGATTAAAGGGAAATGGGTGCAACCGCCTCAGGGTTCGGCACACCACTCTTGCTGGTATAGCTGCAGCTCATGAAAGCTTTGCCATCCCACCTCCACTCACAACAGTTGGCAGAAAGGGAAGTGTGCCAGGGCCTCGGCCACTCGGGTTTACGGTCTGGCATGTTATCACAAACCACTGAGAAAGGTACTGGAATATAAATTGGCATGCCTAGAGGTAGGACAGGGACTCTGTCACGCAAGCTCTGTGACATCCACTGACAAAACCTCCACAAGCCAGGAGACAGGGAGCTGTTGCAGAGCAGTTTAACTGAGCAGAGAGCATCCTTAGGGGTAGCCATGCTCCAGGGGTGACAAGTCTGCCCTGGCAGGGTGGGGGCTTCGGGGTGCCTGCAGCCCCCAAACACCTCCTCCCTTCCACACCACCACCTTGAGCCCATTCCGACATTTTCTCCACTCCATTTACCCCTACATGTGAAGGGGTGCCTGGAGAGGCAAGTGCCCTTGTATAAAAAAGCAAGGAAGCTGTTGAACCCAGCGTGTTGAGGCCCAGCCTGCAGTGCCAGCCTCTCAGCGGTGCCATGGTGGTGTGGCCCTCCTGCCGGCTCCTTTGCGGCCCTTGCCTCCCTTTTCTGCCTCCCCGCACTGGGTGCCCTCCTTATCCTTGCTCATTAACACTTGCTGACTTGGTAATGAGCATCAAACTACAATTTAGAGCAGACAAAAGAAGAGTGTAAGGGAGAGTGGGAGGAGCAGGATAGGGAAGAGAAAGCACAGCTCAGCAGGCCTCTCAGGCCCTAAAGCTGCCCCTGGCCAGCTGATGGCTGCACTCTTGAGTTTCCCAAGCAGCCCCTAGCCAGGGAGGCTGCCTGCTGGCTGATCCTCCCAACCTCACCCTGGGGGTGAAGAGCAGAGTCTGTCCCCCCATCACGTCTAGTTTTGACCTAGCAAGTCTCTGCCATGGGGCTGGTTTTCCAAGCCGCTGGGGACAGGTCAGTGGGATGCACCGCACCCACTGATTTTGCATGAAAACAGTATTGTAAAATTGCCCCTCCAAAATGTGATCCAATTCCTCTTTATGGCCTCAGGCTGATGCTCACTGGGCCATAAATATCTCACAGCCTTTCTGTGTCAGACCAGCCTAACCCATGGGCATGCTGGAGCCTGCTTCAGGCAGGAGGGGGGTGTCTTCATTCCAGGCATTGCAGACCAGCACAGCTCCCCGTTATCTGAACTTGCTGCTTCCTTCCTATTGTTAATTTGTTCCTTCCTGTAGCTGATTTGTACCTCAACTTTCCTGCTATCTTTAATGCTAAGTCATTGTGTTTTGTGTTACAGAATGATGTTTAAAGACCAGTTCCTGGACTGGCATTAGCCAGAGAATATCCAAATGGGATACTTTGGTCTTTCCTTCAATGGTCTAGGTTTAAAAAATAAGCTCATTATTTTATTTTTTTACTTGGAAATTGTGGAGGATAATACAGTATGGTCACAGCACTCATGGATGGATATCCCTGTCTAGGGAAAAGACAGACGAAGGGAAGACTTCTGATCTTGACTTTCCATTGAGAAAGATTCAGCAAAAACACATGATTAGAGCACTTATCTGGAGAAGAAGTTTTGACCTACAGTTAGGAATATTTTTGATGTATTATTTCAATATAGTTAACCAAGGCTAAACTGTGTCAAGAAAGTGGAACAAAAAAGGGAAGTGTAAAATGGGAACGAAGGCAACTTACAGAGCATGTCAGGGGAGCAGGCTGAGGTGAACCCTTAGCAGGTGAGCCCTGACTTTGTCCAGACCATTACTACACCAGTAACTTAATCAGGGAACAGAACACAAAAATCTTACAGTGGGTCCTTTATGGGAAGGTGTGAGTGAGACAGAATACCATTTTCTGAACACATCAATTGCTGTGAACCTGTGTGGTCTTAAACTCATTTATATGGAGCATTGCAAGCAGCATAACCTGAATTAATACTATGAGACAGAAACGAAGCCACTAATGGACAAAAGGAAGCATGAGTCTAATGGTTCAAACACAGGGCTGGAGAGTCAGGAGACCAGAGCAGTTTTACTTGATTTAGCTACTGACTCATCTTGAGAGGCTGTGAGGAATTCACTTGCATCAAAACTGTTGCTGCTTTCGGCTTGGGGTCCATTTTCTTGAAGTTATGGCCTTGTTGAGCACTCTGATCTGAACTGCTGTGTGCCTTGGCTGCCTCATCTGGAGGCATTCATTCATTCATGCCAGCACAGCCCTATGAACTTCTCAGGGGAAAGGGCATGATACTGTAATTTAAATAATTTACTTTAAGTTTTGGCTCAAGGGACTGCATGACCATTAAGTAATGGCTTTGTAATGTAGCAAGCCTTTCCTGTCCTTCCCTGTGATGGATCCTGTGTTTAACACTTCACCTGGCAAAGTGTAGAACAATTTACCCCCATTTTCCTTGACAAGGCAAATCTTCTACTAGCCACACCATAGACAGGCTGGGTGTTCTGACAGAAATGGCCCTACAAGGGCTGTACAAAGGATGAGTCAAGACAGGCTTGGCTAATCCTGAGAGACTCCATCATGCAATTCTTCTGTGGTATCCAGGTATTGCTACTGGTAGCCGGGCTGGGGCTCCTGCTGGAGCAGGGCTTCTGTTGCAATAAGCACGAGCTTACAAATAGTCATACGTAAAAAGCTTAATTACAAACAAACTGTAAGCTTGTGCAAACTGGTTTTCAGGTAATGCTCTTAAGAGCCATTGGATTTCCTGGGGTAAATTGGGTGGATTTGAATTTCCAGCTTCAAAAAAGGCTGTGTTTAGGGACGTGTTTGGGGCTTGTTGAGTTGTCATGGGTGCCACTGAGGAAGACCTCATGGTTCGCCTTAAAAAGAGGGGGGTTTATACAGACATACAGCTTATATATCTGTAGGGGGTGGGGGTTAAAGGAAAACAAACAAACAGACAAAAAACAAGTCTACATTTGTGGTTAACCATTTACTATTAGGTGTAAGGGTAAAAAAAAAGATCTTGTAAGGCCAAAGATGCCTACTGAAAAGTTTCCTGTGAGGCAGGTTTGCAAGGTATGTGTTGATGACAGCAACCAGAAGGGCTGCAACCACCAACTGCGTCCTTCCTGCGTCACATCCAGTGATGGGCACCACCTGGGATGTGCTATGGGGGGAATTAATCCACACCATGGCTACACGCAGCCCCAAATTGTGCCTTTCTTCACAGCATTGGGTGTCAATTCCTGCCAGGGAGAGTACTGGGCAAGGTGTGTCCTATCTCAGGCATGATCTGGCATGGCACTGCCTATACCTTTCTTTAAACAAAGCTCTCACCGACATCAATAAAAGTTTGATTCCAGAGGAAGCTGAATTTCTAGCTAGTTAATCTGATCCAAGCCTTCCTACACAAAACACAAAGGACTGATGCAGTCTCTCCACCTTGGGAATCACATCTCCTCACACCATGGCACAGGTTGCCCCAAGGTCTACTGTGGAAAAGCTGAGCAAGTCTGAGCCATTTCACAATGTTGGTGAAGTTTCACAGCCTCGAGCAGTCATTATTGCACTGGGTCGTACCCCTGAGGTAAATTATTAATAATAATAATATGTTATTTTTGTTAAACCTGACATCTCCTTTCATCTCAGCCCCATGCTTATCAAGAGCTCTGCAACAACAAAAAAGGAAAGTTTTATTTCCACATTTCCATCCCTTCGTCTCATCACGCCGCGTCTGCTTTGGGGAGTGAAGAGTAATCTGTGGAAAGCTTTCATGCTCTCAAACCTACCAAAACATGCAATATTAATTGGGATTATTAATTGTATTTACTGCACTAGCAAGTCTAACCTTGTTAAAGGCCAGTGCGAAGATGTGGGATCATTTCTGTCATTTGGAACATCCTGCATGCTACCTCCTCTCAGAAATCAAAAGGAAAATTACCTCACTTTTATTAATCATCCTTTTTCTTACAAGATTTTGCCTTTTGTTTAGCTGCACTTCACAAGGAGAAGGTGTGTTTTCTGTGCTGCTTTGAGATCTTGGCAGTTAATGGAACTCTTTGATTTTTAAATAAGAGTTATTCCTCTGAGTGTACAGTATAAACCTAACAGGCAAGGGACTGTGCCTTTAAGTTCATCAGTTTTCCCAGTGCTGTACTGGAAGGATTGGACTGAAACTTTAAACATTTCTAGCCATACCTAGCATATGTATAATTTATAAGCCACACACCGTTTGCTGTCAAATAGGCGATTGATCTGACTCGGATCTCGTTAATTATCCTCCACATACATTATACGTTAACAGATCTTCAGTATACTGTGTATCAATATTAATAAGATTATAAAACACTATTGATAATTAGGAAGAGAAAGAGACCAGGCCTTTGATTCACTCTGTTACTAACGCCCCTGCATCTCTAGATTAAAAAGAGACCACTTTTCGTTTAATAATATCAGATCAGTACATCCATCTTCTAAAATGCTTTATTAAGAGAAAGCTAAGATTTGCATCCCTATGCAAGGGGCTATTTGAAATTGATTATGGAGGCATCATTGATGTGTGAGAAATTTGTTTCTCTGTCTTGTCTAAAGGGGGGCCTAATAGGTGGGAGGGATTTAAGGTGGAGCACTGCACTCTTGGATCTTTGATCAGGAGATTTCTATTTTTCTTTGTCAGGCTATATTTGGTAAGCCAGATTGTTTTGTTTCAGGGGAAATTAAATGGGATGTCATATTACTTCCTTTTAAAAATAACAACATCCAATAACAACAACATTATCACACTCCAAAAGAGAACGGTGGAATTAAATACCAATATTTATATTTAAATTATCTTGGCCCAATTAATATTTTTCATTACTTTTTACAGTTTTTTTTTTTTTTTCCCCCCGACCTGCCTTTTATGTTTCCATTAAGCTTGTGAATTCATTTGTAACAAGCAAACCAGCACTATGAGCTGCTAGCGAGGTCTCCAAAACATTTCACATCCAAATCCAATCAATCAGGCAAACTTTCCTTTCCTATACCTTTCATACAAAAGAGGAGGGGAAATCACTGAAGGATGATAGGGAGAAATAGGCACAGAATAAAATCAAGTTGCCACCTGACTGGTCCTCCATTGGTATGCTACACAACACTATTCTGGCTTGGAGATCACCTCCATCAAATCCAGGCATTGTTTCTATCACCTAAGAAAAATGATTCAACGTTCAGGCATGAGACATACCTCAGCCTTGCTGCCAATGTCCACTGATCATGCAGAAGCTTGATTGTGGTCTTCAGTAAACGTCAGAGCAGCTCTTCCTCTGGGCTGACCCGCACTGTGCAAACATGGCCAGACTAAAAGTCCTCAGGCTCCCTGGTTGCAGATCCCATCGCAGCTCCACTGGGGTGGCCGGCGTTAGGAGACCTAATTCCAGATACCACTGATATTTTAAGTATCATTTCCCGTAATCCCACTGAGATCAGATTTCTCAACTATTGGGCTCAGGACACCAGCAGCTCCTGCACTGGTGCGTCTGCCACCGCAGAGTCAGCTCCCCAGAACAGCAGGCTGAGCTGGAAGGTAGTCAGTGCTTGGTGGCAAAGGGAAACTGAGGAAAAAGTTTGGACAGGGTTTTTACTCAGGTAGATTCACACATGTATTTTTCTGCAAGGTAGTCTGACAGATTTTCATTCCTCATGGTAATTCTGCTAAAAGTCTAAATAAAAAACATTAATTTCTGGCTTCCAGGAAATCTGCCCTATATATAAACTGCCTATTCCCTAGAGCTCTGTGATTTTCAATCAGGGTTCGCAGAACTGTGGAAGAACTGAGAGGTCCCAGGCTGCCTTTTCCAGCCTTGGGAAAATCCCTTCATCTGCCCTGGCCATTCATTGTGCCACTGAAGAGTAACAGGGGCTACTTAGATGCCACTGCAGAGTGCAGGACAAGCAACCAAATGACCTAATATGCTGTTGGGAGCTCCTTGGCACCCACTCCAGCAGAAGCCAGGCCACTGAACAAGGTGATAACATTTAAACTGCTGTTTTCCAGGTCTCATTTAGTCTGAAACCAGCTTTTGGGTAGGGAAAACCAAGAGGTATATCCTGGCAGAGGGGCTGATGACCTGCCTGGGAAAGGCTGAGATGCAGCTAGAGACAGGTACATAAACCCAAATTAAAATTTACATGCTGGATATTTAAGCAGCTTAAAGGGCTTTCCAAGGCTTGCTATAAGAGCAGAGAAACCTGGAAAAGTGATGAGGCAATGTGATGTCAGATAAATGTTCTGTTTTAATCTCTCAGATAGTTGTGCTCTTCTTCTTTCTAGAGGAAGCTGTGAAGGAGACTGTAGGAAGAACAGCAAGAAGTAACATGAAATGGAGCCTAGAAGATCAGGAAGGAAAACACAGAATAAATCCACAAAAATGGAACAAGATAGTAAAATAACCATAATGTTTGGTCCTGATCCTGGAAGCTGTAAAGGCTGGCAGATTTTCCTGGGATTCCTGCAAGACAAAGATGTGGGCTGTCAGGGCAGCAGGGCTCACCCATGCTAGCCTCTGGCTAAGAGCTTGCACCATGGTTCCTCAGCCAAAGTGGTCTTCTGGTGGCAGAGCTGTCCCCACACATACCTGGTGCAAGTCTGGGATGCTGAAGACCTAGCCCAGCCATGTCACTGTCATGGCCATTCACATCCTTATGTTCCTACACGCTGTTCAGGACACAAGTAACTTGGTACATATTTCTGAAGATGCACCATTGCTGCATGCTCTGTATGCTGTATATCCAGTGTGTTTACAACACTGGAAACATACTAAAAAACAAAGAAGATCCAGTTCATTTTTAATTTAAAGCACTAGAAATATCCAGGTTAATGTATTCATGTGAATGTATCTCCCAAAATAAATCTGTGATGAAGAGAAAACACCCAGGAATCCGGGGTTCTGTCCTGGCTTTGCCATTGGTCTCTGGTGACCATCAGGGCATCATCTGCTGGCTCTTCCTCTTGGCTGCTGTGCACTGCAGGGCCGAGCCAGCCCGGCACTCTGACTTCGCTCAGTCCCTGAAGTCCAGTGCTGCACCGCAGAAATCTGCATTGGCTTGAGCCAGGAAAAAGCAGACATGAGAAATCCCTCAGCTGAGCGGTCCTGGGTGTGGGACAAACTTGTGCTGAGAACATGATGAGCACACACAGAAATGCTGTCCACCACTTTGTACAGGTGAGAGAGCCACTGCTGTAATCAAGTTCACAGCAGAGTGAGGCTGCCAGCATAAGAGGTGAGAGGTTTTGCTGGCCAACCTTATCCAAGAGGCTGAATGTGTGCTGAAACTGTTCTACCCCACGTCGCAAGTCCTGCTGGCTTCGGGCTGAAATGTGTTATCAGAAGAGCGTGGAGGAACTTGCTTCCTCTGTGTCCCTGCTGCCCATAGCTGTGCAAAAGCCTCTGCCTCACCAGCTCTCAGGCTGGGGCTTTTCACTAAGAATCAAAGGAGGGAGGGGAGGAGAAAATGCGTGTGATTCTTGGAATCATCACAGCACTTGCTGGAAACGAGACCCTTGGAGGCCATGGCAGCAGCCTGTATTTTCTCAAATTAGGACAGTGGTTTAATGCATCAGGGCCTTTCTGATGGATTGTGCCAATTTGTGGTGTGGAACCATTATGGTGGAAATGATGGGAAGGATACAACATTGCAGAGACGATGCTCCAGGTGTCTGTGTAGCCTGGAGCAATTATTATGTGGCCCCTTGACATGGTACCTCCAAACAGCTTCATTGTGCCAGGATTTGCATGTTATTAACCTGCTCAGTGTTACTACATCAGATGGAGCAGAAAACAAAAGGAAAATAACAGCCCCATTTGAGCTTGGGCACAGTAGAGTATTTTCCAACCCTGGCAACATTTTCATTTCAAGCAAAGAAGAACAGTTGCTTTTGCATTAAGTAGAGAAACCCTGAAGATGAATGTGCAGCATGAATAAAAACAGTAAAACCTTGGTAGCTCTGCACTTCAGAGAAACAACACTTGGGCCATTTGGAATAAGAATGGTTTGCTCCCATCTTAAAAATTTGTCTGACAAATTTCAGGGAGAAGAGCTTTTTCTCTCTCCCTCCCACCCCCCGTCTTACTCTAACCCTGTGACATACTGCAAAAAAATGCGTGCACACGAGCCGTTGTCACCGGGAATGTACCAGCCTTCCATTAACATTGCTCTCCGTAGGACGGCGGTTGGCAGGAGTGCTCATTTTAAAATCCAAAGGCTCATGTCTAGTGCTCCAGCCCTTATTCCCCTGGGTTTTTTCAAGCCACTTGAGCCACTTGTCTGGAGCCTGCTTGCTTTGATCTCCTCCTGCATCGAACGTGTCTGGAGAGAGCTCTGCGAGGGGAAAGCATGAATCGAATCGTACGCTCCCATCTCGAGTCTTGCCCATCGCAAAGCCATAGCAGGAAATCGAGGAAATGCTCCAGGTTTAAGCTCTCTACCCTTAGCCAGAAATTAAAACCCCTTCATTAATCCAATCTTAAATCTCAACTAGCTGCTGCTTAAAGTGGTAATAAATATTTCATACCGATTGTGTTGCGTTCCTTGCTGTGTTTATTAAATGGAGTTTCTCATAATTCCAGTTATTCATTTTAATAGGTCAGGACTTGGCTGTGATTTAAACAGACCACTGAGGAAACAGCCGTGGTTAAACATTGTAACAATATGGATTATTAATTTAATTGGCCAGCTATTACTTGTTTTGACTCTGTGCTAACACATTTAGCTCAGTCTCTTGTGGCCTATAAACCACAAAGGTCATGACTTCAACATTCAGAAGAATGGGAAAAAGAGAATCAGGGCTGAGATTATGAGGAAAAATAGAGAAACAGTGTGGGGAAGACAGAGTGGGGAAGACTAAGGGCTTGCTGGAGGCAGTGCAGGGCAAAAGGGGATTTATTTAGTAGCTCAGCGATAGAACATCCTCTAAACCACCAGCCAAACTAGCGGTTTCTTTCAGTCCACATCCCTCAGAGGTGATTTCAGACTGATTTTCTACCTGTGGGTATAATGATGGTCACCCCACATGCTTAATGACACCTTTATTTTATTTCTGATTTTTTTTCTAATAACATCAGAAGTATATCATGCAAGTATAACAGCTCACAGTATATCATGCAAGTATAACAGCTCACAGGTGCATAATTAGCAATACTATTTATAAGCGTGTGAAAAAGAGAGTCAAGCACCCCCCCACAGATGGTTTTACTGCACCTTTATTGAAAACCGTCTCAGGATGCTAGCTAGGTACAGAGGGGTGAAAAAGCACACTCCAAAGGGCATGCTAGCAAAAAGGGGTAGTCAGGAAAACAATGTGGGTTTTATCTCCAGTACGCAAGAGATGTAGTGCATTTTATATCACAGACCACTCCCTTTGAAAGGGGTCAAATCTTTCCATTGATTTTTTATGCAGAACTTTCACTTACTCCCAATAGGTGTCCTGTGCATTGAATAGCAGCAGGATACGACCCATATTTGTCTTGGCAACTGCATGCACAAATCTGGCAGTGGGCAGTATTTCCATATTCATGCCTGTGCCAAGTGTGTTCAGCATTCAACTTACGCAGGTGCAGAGACCCTACCCTACCATGAAGGAAACTCTATGAGTACAAAGGGTAGACTGATGAATTTGGCAGCCAACAAACAGGTATGAGTCCCATTTTCATTGGTCCTCATCTACCGTGTGCCCGGGAAACTATAGCTGTTCCAGCAACACACTGCACAGGCCAGTAAGTCAAAAAGACACAGCCCAGACCTTTGTCTGCAACTGCAGGCTCCAAACCATGCAGCTAACATGGGAAATGCAGCACACATGAATCTAGCATACATAATCAGCAGTAACAGCTGCCCAGACAAGTTGGTGGGATTCCAATGCTGTAAGACTTCTTCTGTCCTCTCTCTCTTATCCTCCCTCACACAGCACAACCAGATTTTCCAGGACACAGGGACACTAGGATGAGAGACACAGGGAAGTAAAAGGCAAAGGAAGCTTCAGGCTTGGAAACTTATTCATGGTGTAGCAAAGAGCTGGGAGGATAAAAATTCTCTGCTTCTCTCTGGGATTTCTTTCCAGCTTTTTCTCTGAGCACCTCCTACTCCCTCTGTACAGAAGACCTGATGTCTAGGTACAAAACCCCACTTTGTCCAGCTGAAAACACCAGCGTTAATATCCTGTAATGCAGCTATCCCCCATCGCCAACTCTTTGTAATTATGTGTTACCATAATAATAAATATATTTTAATGTTTTACTCTAGTAATACAGAGCAAAGGCTAGAACCACAATGCATCCTGCCTCTTGCAGAAGCCCTTTAAAAGCATCTGAGAACTGCTTGTCCCGTGTAGCCAGGCTGTGCACTCCCTGGATTCCCCTGCTGCCAGAGTTTATCTCCTCCGCTCCGCCTGCCTCCACGTGGCAAGCAGCAAACCACAGCCCCTGGCACACAGCTCCTCACCCACCGAGCCATCCTGATGCTGCTGCAGGTGCCTCACTCTGGGGATGTATCTCTAAGTGTGGCTGACAAACACGGCTTTCTTTTGTGGTGCCTAGCACCAGCAGCCCCTAAGGATGAGATCCCCTTTCCTTCTTCTCCCCCACCCCCAGCCCTTGTACACAATACAGTATTTGTCATGGATTTGTTTTCCAGTACATGAAGAGCACAAAAACGCGTGCTCTTTTATGATAAGGTAAGCAGAGTGACCCTGTAACATTCCACATCTGAACTCAGAACGGCATCTGCCTCACAGCTGTCCTTGTAGCAAGCGTTTCAAAAACACAGACAGCAAAAAACAGCAGCAATATCTCATCGCCGATGTAGCTGCTTACAGCACAGTCCTCACCGTCTTCCAAATATCCGTGTTTGAGAGGTGACCTACAGCTGTAAAATTTGGATGCGCTTTCCAACACCACCCCTTAATTTCAGAGATGTTCCAGTATGAGGTTTGCACAAAGCTTTTGCAGAGTTGCAAGCCAATTGCAAAATTTGTGGCTGGAGCTAGGTTCAGATTCTGAACACCCTGACTCGAAAAGATTTCCAAGAGCTTTGGCTTGGTTGCAATATTCATGTTCCCTTTCACTTGTGTTCATTGACTTATCCACTAGGAGTCATGGACTAGGAGCCCACAGTGAAAGGCTGTGTGCAAAGAGAGAATAACAACAAAGAAAGAGTTTACAGTCTACAGTCAAGAGATAGCTACAAAGAAATATGGAGATTCAGGGAAAGAGTTAAACTGTTGACATGATGGGCAGTGGCCTGACTGCAGTTGAGCTTTCAGTGGCTGTCTTGTGAAAGGAGAGCTGTAAGGGAGGTTTTGAAGGGGAGAAATTCAGCATTTTGCAACGTGCGTGAAGAGCTCTTTCAAGAGCTGTGGTTATGAAAGTACCACTATGAACATGGACATCTTGGCCCAGGTGGAAAGAAAGGTGTGGTTTAGGAAATAAACAACAGGAAATGGGTGGAGAAGGGAGAAACCTTGGAGGGTGCTGAAGGCAGAGGTAAGGTGGTTCTACTTGCTATGCTAGATAGGGAGAGGTAGAGGAGGAAGGCAAAAAGAAAGTTGCTGAGATCCATTTGATGAACAATGAGCACTGCTCGGGATAGGTATTAGAGGAGATGGAGTGGGTTAGGATAGAGAAACTATCTATGCAAGCAGATGAAAACAGGTTGGAAAAGCAAATTAATTGGGAGAAGAATATCACAGAAATGTTAAGCAGAAAGTGTCAAGAAAGATAATATGGAAGCAGGATACTAAGAGGATATGAAGTCCAACTTGTGCTGAGCATTGGATACCATGAATAAGTGTCATTGAGACATGATGAGTTTTTAACTTGGGTAGAAGGAAGCAAATCACTGTAGAGAGGGATCAGGGAGTCAACAATGGTAGCTGAAATCAAACTCAGGTGAATTTTCCCAGGAACCAGATAAAGAAGGAGGAGAGAAAGGATACAGCCTAGGCCTACAGGAAGCTGAGGGATCACAGGATCCCTAAGCCTAGGCCTACAGGAACCTGGTTATCTGCATTGAAGGCACTTGACAGATCAAAGAGTTTGAAGGTAGAATATGAGATTATGTCACTAGGAACACTGATGGGAGATGTTTAGGCTGATAGTTACAGTTGGAGGCTAAACTAGAAAACATAATTTCCTTTGCAAGAGAAAATGGGTAAAAACAAAGCGAGTTTTCAATGGGAGTTACAGATGGCAGTTGTCGGGGTGTCTTCATGGAGGAGCAATATAGTTGTTCAAGTTATGAAAGGTAGAGGTGAATCTGGAGAGAATGGACTTGTCATGGAGAACATCAGCCTGATCACAAGATTTCCACCAGAGACGGTCTGAAGCATGAGAGCAGGGCAAAGGATCCTAGGGTGATTCAGAGCAGGAGCCTGGCAGTGACCGTACAGCAATAAAGAAGGGCTCATGGTCATGATGAAGGAGAGGGGAGCATGAAGAGATCCAAGAGCTATCTAGAAGGGACTGAAGAGATCTATCAGAAAGACAAGTCTGAGAGCTAGCAGGAAATTATCCCCTGGGTGGGTGGCTGACCCAGAATTTGGTGAGCTGGAACGTGACCTGAGTGCAAGGGGACATACATGCCATCGTCAGACAAGTCACCAGCATGGATGCAAGTCATTGAAAGTCAGGGCAGGGAGTGGGACAAGGCAGTGAAGATTGGAACAGCAGGGAGCCTGTACATACTGCAGAGCAACTTGAGGCAGACAAGCAGAAGGTAGAGAGAGAGAGTACTAGTCAGAAAAGGAGGAAGATTGGAAGCTGAAGGGTTGGGCTGGTCTTTCTATAATAAGTTACAGTTCAGCTTCTCTCTGTAGTCCTCTGTGCAAGCTGCTTGTTGCTCAACAGTCCTGCCCTACCTTGTGAGCCAGGTCTGGGGTTCACTGACAGGTGTCATAGGAATAAGGTCACAGGCTCCTCTTAGTTTTCTGACTTTGTACGAAAGGTCTTCCAAATAATAAGTTGGCTGCAGAGACCCAGGAGAACATCTAATGGGAAGTGCTTTGTTTTATTTCTAAGATTTCTCCATCCACAGAATGTTGACAAAAATTGCCATTTTCACCTTTGTAGACTTTTTAAAAAGAGGTAGGACTGTTATCTCATCAGGTGAAAGACCTGTTGAGGGATACAAAAAGGTTTACTGTTATCTAAGTCCAAGAACTCTTCCTGGACATTTTTAGGAGACTTCAGATGGATGCTCCAAGCACGGCAGCATGAGCTAGTACAGCTGAGCTCATGAGATGAAGAGCTGAGGATTTTACTGGCTCATGTCTCCCCTGTTGTGACACACTTGGAGCCCATGCAGTAAATTCCTTCAGGGTGAGAATGGCCCCTTCCGATTTGGAAGATAGGTGAGGACAGGAAAAACATTATAGACCCAGTAAGGAGCAGGTGCTGGCACTTTACTTGTGCTAGCAAGAATGACGTAATACTTAAATAAAAATAATTAGGTTGTTGGACACAAGCCTTCATATAAAGAACAACATAGAAAACATATGTTTTTGCATGTTTCCAATGCAAAACCCACCTGTACTCAATCTGTTTCATGAATTTTCACGTGACTGTGAAGTTTAAATGAGCAGAGCAGCCAGCACACAATGATCAGCGAGTACCAGATCACTGCGGGTGAGCCGCAAGTCTTACACTGAAAGTAAGTCATGTGTCCTGCAATGGGCCAGAAGAACATACAGAGGAAATGCCTCATTTTGTGCTTCTTCAGGAGAAGGAATGAACCTATTGTCTAGTCTTCTGGGCAGCAAGTACCCAGTTCTGAGCCCAGTAAAGCTAGTGGGAATCAGACCCCAAGATCTTGTTGACATTCTGCAAATTCTGTGGTTTCTCTTTTGTCAGGATGCACACTACTTTTGTGAGGCAAGAGAGGAAGGGAAGGGAAGAAATATTCAGTCTTCTCTCCAAAATCATTTATGGAAGCATTTATGGTTTCATCCTCTGTGTATAAACTTGCGTGCGTGGTCTTGGGGAGGCTGGATCATTGGCTGCTGCCTAATAGTTTACTTAACTGAGAATAATCTTTTGTTTCTTGTGATAACTTGTATTTTGAAAATGGAATTCAACAAAGCTGGCTTTCTTTTTAAAGAAAACAATTGTTCATTTGAGAATATGACACTGACAAAATATTTTACAACATAAGGACATTTAAAAGAATGCATTTTCCAAGCTGCACAGCACTTGACCATATCTCTCAGCAGATAGAGGAACAGACATTAACTCCAGCTTAAAGAGAGACCTAATCACATGATATCTGTTGGCAGTATATATCCTGAGTAACACCAGGGCTTTGTACATTTACAAACACAACAAAATTAGTTAAAATTGAGATTAAAAAGAAGTCAAGCCTGTAGAACATATTCTGGAACAAAGCAGGGAGCTGGGCTATAATGCCCCAGTGGTTTGCCTCAAAAATAAGGAGCAACAGTGGATGGATCATTACTTGGTTTTCATTCTTACTTGCATCTGATTTGCCCCATTAAACATTTCTGAAAATGTTCTGACCTCTTACCACATGGTAGTCATATTTGAAACACCCACATATACACAACCTGTAGTTTTGCAAGACAACATTTGACTATAAATTATTCTGCCAAAATAATTCAAATCAAGCTGAATTACCTTGAAAAAAAACCAACAACAACAAAAAACACAACAAAAACCCACAAACTAACCAACCAACCAACCCAAACCAACCCAAATCAAAACAAAACAAAAAAAAAACAAAGTCTGCGTTTGCAAATTCCAATAAGTAGTTTTCATCACATACATAAGGAGAGGTGTCTGCAGCAGGTGATATCTTTCTTGTAGCCTTTATTCTACCAGCTCCAAGAGGTAAATATGAACTCCCTTTTAATAAGGTCTTAAAACCCAAATCTTTCCCCTTCTACAGCCATTACTTAGGTTAAAATACCTGCATTTTCTAAATACCCAGGTACCTTTGCAGCTCCTAAGCTATCTTTATTGAGTCCCCAACTTGCCTCACAAGCTCAGGCTGTTTGGGTTTGCAGATTCTTTTATCCCTTAATATTCATGTCTGTAGAAAAGAGTGACAGGTTTGGGAAAAGACCCAGAGAATTATTCCAGACTCTTCAAATCAGATTTCATTTCTTTTCTTGATAGTCAGCACCTGACTGTAATTCATTTTGAAAAGTTTAAACAGAACCTTCTATTTTTTGCTGACTTTGGAGCAAGGGCATTTGTCTGTCCCTCATTAATCTTGATGTCACTTGCAAGATGGTCTAAAGAAACATCGTACCTTTTCCTTTTGGAATACATTTTCTAAATAGAGGTCCAATGCTGCAATACTTTTCCATAAATGTTTCCATTAAGGTTTTGCTAATGACCTTATACCTCTCAGAACAAAGATTATTAAACTGGGCTAGATGCTAGTTAGGTGAAGAGAAGATGAAAAGAGGCACTAAAACAGAAGGCTTTTCCTTTGACCCCCCTGGTACATAGCTTAAGGCATCAGCTTTCAGTGGGCTTGACTTAACAGGAGCAGAATGAGCTTAACACAGAGTGTTTTCCAAAACCTCAACTGAATATTTGCTGGTGTTGGGTGGCACCATCAGATGAGTGCTTCATAGAACATTTTAAAAGCTATTGATCCCTTTGGCTGTCCTGTAGCTACCAGCTATGTGCTTGCTAATATTGGTGGCTGTTTACCTACTCGCTATCCCAGGACAGAAAGGCACTCAATCTGAGGACTAACTTCCTGCCAAAGAGCGAGAACTTATTAATATATTCCAAGAGTTGTTCAAGTCCCATTTTTTTCCTCCTTAGACTCACATAATACTTTCTCCGTCCCCTTTGCCTCTGAGAGTTTAAAGCAACTAGAGATGAAGGACAAGCTTGTACCTTTGTAGCAGACAGTTATCCCCTTGATAACAAAGTAGAGCCATTTACTATGTAGGACTTTCCCTTCCTGTGACCCACATTTGGTAATCGCAACAAGAAACCAGAAGCAAAGAATCCTGAAATCAAGCATCGGCAATTCCATGAGAAAAGACTGAAGAAAAAAGAACAACATGAAAATATGAGTTTATGAGAATAAAAATAAAAATAAAATAAAATAAATTGTAGAGTAATGGCTATAGTTATCTCTAGGGAAACCTATGTAATTTTATAGTACTGGATAAAGGCAATGTTATTCTAATTCTCCAAAGCCAGACAAAACATATTAAAAAATACAAATAAAAAAAATGACTGGCTGCACAGTTACTCCCAAATGTAGTTTTATGAAGTTCTTCCAGACAGTACTTCACTGGTGGGTTTGGTACTCCATCTTACAAAGTCTGACTAAGCACATACCTTCACTGCTCCTTCCACAACATCAATGAGGTTGCTTGTTTTTGGATAACCACACTCTCTCACTGACAAAGGAACATGCAAAGCAACAGGACACACATAGGAACATTTCCTATCTGTTATGCAGCGTGGTGCTGGAACGTGACCTGGGATGTCACTGTAACATGTGGTGTCCTCTGAAAGAAAAAAATCACCCAAGCAACACATCAGTCAAGGATACTGAAAAGTGAAGGAACTGGCTATTACCATACTTCTATAGTATGAGAACTATTTAGTATATGAACTGTAGTGGACATTATTTCCCTCAGCTGGAAGGTAAGATAACTCAGCTCATCCAAATAGTGCTGGGAGTAAAGGAGGTAAGAAGAAAAAAAGGAGTTACTACTAAAGGCTTCTGAGTTTTATTGCTGAAACACTGGGGGATTTTTGGCAAGTTAATACTGCCCCTGTTTTCAAAAGGGCCTTTAATTTGAGACATCCATCTTTCTGGGTGTCCACCTGCAGAAGCTGGCAGGCTAGTTTACCAAGTGTCAGTCTGAGTTGCTGGGATGGGCATGTGGTACCAGGGAATCAATGTCAGGCCTTCTAGGAAACATAACATCAGTAGAAATTGTTGACCTCCACTGCTCCATGCTGTATCCTTCTGCAATGATACCGAATGGCAAAGCCTCACGTAATTATACTGCTGCTAGTAAAGTGCAGCGGATGGAACATGCTACATCAGCGCTCATTGCTTTTATTACTGAGGGGGAAAAAAGTCTCCAAGGGAAGGAGTGAATGAAATCCTGAGTGCTGTGTTACTCTGGTTAACTTCTGGGAATCTAATTATTTGAGAAGAGGTGCACTTAGCAAATCATTATATGTGGGTGTGAAATATTGCTGAAGAATCCCCCCCTCCCCTCCTCATGTACCTTACCCTTAGAAAAAGAAGGCAGGTAAGGGTACATTTAACATTCAGAGTCTTTTATACTACTAAGTGAAATCAGAACAAAATATGGTAATTAATCCATTGTGCATTCAAGGATTCAGGCTTGAGCAGCAGATGGGAAAAGTTGTGGATCATAACCCCATGCAATATTTGACAGAATATCAGTCAAATATAGTTCACACATCTTCATGTTTCTGTCAGTCCCTCTTATCTAAAGTTAATTTAAAGTGACAAGAACTACATTAGCACTTTTCAAAGGGTAATGCAAACTTTAGAGTATTCGCCTCAAATCAATACCCACTCAGACTCCTAAATGGTCAAACTGGCAAGTTCCTGAAGGTGATTTCACTTTGCTTTTATGCTAAATTTGTCAACTGTTGCTGGGGTTAAGCATTAGCCTTTTAATAAAATGATTCAGAAGTGCCAAAGAGAAGGTGGTACCTGTTTGTTCTGCACGTCCCTCTCATGAGCACATGTGCATGCAAACACAAAAGCTGTCTCAGAACCGGAGTCAAGGAAACGCTGGCAAAATTATTTATGCAAGATACTATAGTTTGGAGCTTAGCCTGTAGGTTATTTTCGAACAATTCTTTATATGAGCAGTACTTAGACACCCTGCTTGGGAGCGTGGCACCTACTTTTATTTCACCACGGCATTAAAAGAGCATCCAAAAAAGTGACCTTGTGCAGGTTCCCACAGAAAGTCAGGTTCTGTGGTCCCAGTGCAGTGCAGCATCCTGTTGCTCTCCCCTAAAGCAGATCACTTTTTTTGAAATGGAGATTTCTTTTTTTTTTTTTTTTTTTTTTTGAATCAATATAGCATACATGAGTACACACACGTGCAGATTTGTGAATGTATTTTTGTGCCTTACTTGGGTGTGGGCCCTCAGCAAAGTCCAAATACCCTGATCTAATCCTATTGCTGTGCTGGTCGCTTGTGCTTCTGCTCCTTGCGTTACATTACCAAATAAGAGATCACACCCTGTAGGACTCCGCAGAGCTCATCTCTAGGGAAGGCAAGAGCACTTCTTGGCATTCGGGTTGTGCACAATCCCAGTATCCTCCCCTTCCCCCCGCCCCTGTTACAAATGATTTAGGGCAGGCTGTGAATGAGAAACATAAGGTAAACGTTATTTAGGCTCGATTGCCTTCTGTCCATGAAGTGTAACTTGGCCTTGCCTCTGGAGAGATGCCCAGCTCAGCCTTTCTGGACACACAGTCGCTGTCTGGGATACGTATGTGTCTTCTGGAGAAGGTACAAAAGGAGGAGGATTGCACTGACCCAGTGCTCCAGCTTCTGGAGTTTGCTGGGCTGACTCACGCCATTCGTAAGGAGGCTCAGAGCCCACCGGCAGCGGGTGGGGTGGGGTGGGGTGAGGGGTGATAACATTAAGTCCTTTCTCATTCTCCTCCTTTTTTTTCCATGAAACAAAACCTAAGACAATCACTGACAAACCAGACTCCACCCCACCTCAAATCTCTTGCAAAGGTTGTACTCCAAGAAGGGTGACGAGGCAGGAGAGCGGGCCAGCTCTGGCTATTCATCGTGTGTGGAAGGGTCTTCGACACCATAAGACAATCAAATCTAAACTTGTGCCTGGGAGAAAATGCAGCAGGAAAACTAGCAAACAAATGGTCCCAAAAGAAGAAAGCTAAAATAGGCCAGACACATTTTTTTCATGTGGTATTTTACTATTTCAAACCTGCATTAACTGAGCCAAGCCATTTCAAGACGCATCAGCTCTCAGGCCCCTAGCTGACACACATACTCCTGATTGTCCCCATGCCTTCCGCTGGCTCTGTCCACATCCTGCTGCAACCTGAAGTTCTTCTTCCAGGGGAAGAGCAGCAGCCACTGCCAGCCCAGTTGGAACATATCTATTATAGAAGCACAGAATCATTAAGGCTGGAAAAGACCTCCAAGATCATCTGGTCCCTCTACCACCATTACCCACTAAACCAAGTCCTTAAGCACCACATCCAACCTTTCCTTAAACACCCCCAGGGACGGTGACTCCACCACCTCATTCAACAACCCATTCCAATGCCTAACCAGATGTGTCTCACCTCTCCCCCTGCCTCTACTGCCCAGCAATTTACACAAGTGCCAGGTGAGGAGTACCCCTCACCTCAGCATGCTCCTACACAGGACATTTCCTCTGTTCTCCATGCAGGTTGTGGGTGATAACTTGTTGAGCAGCTCAACCAGCAGGACTCAGTTTACTCATTCAGGGTGACATGAATCCCTGCTGAAAATCCAGTGCCACCAGCAGCTCCGAAGGGCTGAACAGGGTCCTCCTGGTGACTCAGGCTGTAAAGATAAGGATGATGCTTTATTGTGGTGACGTTCATGTGCTGTAATTTAACCACTAGAATAAAGCAGATTTTTTCCTCTGTGTCTTGACAAAAAGGCCTGACCAGTAAAAGGGTTCTTCTCTTTCAGAGCCCTGACCTATGAGAGCTTTTATGTTCACATGGGGAGATTGCATGCCAGCTGTTACCACCCTGTGCAACCAGAGAACCTTGGGTTTTTGTGTGTCCAGTCACAAACACTGAGGTGACATCATATACACAGTCCTTCTTTTCAGCATGACATGATTTTTATGCAAATACCTATACAAGAAAGAAAGAAAGAAAGAAAGAAAGAAAGAAAGAAAGAAAGAAAGAAAGAAAGAGAGAGAGAGAGAGAGAAAGAAGATCCTGAACCTGACATCCTCCTTGACCTTTCTGCTTGTCTTCCCCCACATCTCCTCAGTGCTCATAATGCCAGCCAGGTCTCTGCTAGGCAGACAAGGCAATGAAAACCTGGAGGCAGGCCACAGTACATGTCCTTCATATACCACTTGCCTTTGGAATGAAGCAGCTCCATCTGAGGAGTGCAGAATGGAGGAGGAGCAGGGCCCTCGAGCTCTTGGTGGGTTGTTGGTTGAAATGCAGATGTCCCAACCAGGTTTACACTGTTTTTACCCAGATGTGCTGTGGCAGAGGCTGTGCGCTCCTCTGGGCTGGCCGGTGGCTGTCTGCCACTCTCAGGCTTTGACAAAATTGTCATGTGCAGCAGCTGCTCCCCAAGGGATGAGGAGGATGGCTAAGAATAAAAGGAATCTGCTGCAGGAATTTATGAGCCAGCCCACGAGGACTTTGGGAAAGCCCAGAAAAAATACTCAATGATCCTGCTGCCAAGCTACTTCACTCTGGGCTGGCCAGCAGGACTCTACACCAAGCTTGGTGCCCCAGCGCCCTGTGCTGCTCAGAGCTGTGCCCCACTTGTGGTTAAACAAGCAGGTCTGGAAAGGACTGAATTGGTACTTGGTACTGGGGGCAGCAGGGAGGCTTCTCTTCTGCCTCTTCTTTTACCCCAGTCCCAGTGATGAAGCTACAGCCAACACTGGCAATCCCAGACAGAGAGAGTTATAAATCATCCTCCTCCTTTCCATCTCTCCCCAACAGGCAAGGACTTAGTGAGGGACACATTAGGAATGAGGAGCACATCCCAGCTTGGTGTTAAACACTGCTTTTCCTTTCATTCAGGAACTTGAGTTACTTTACTACGCTATTATTCACATCATTCACTGTAGTTCTGATGCGAATGTGTAGTTCAGATCTGTAAAGCAAGAGCAAAATTATTTTTTCCCTCTGTAGCTTGACAGAGTTATGTATTTTTCGCAAGACACTGCCTCCTTTTGAGATATGCATTGAAAGCAGCTGTACAAAATGTTACTGAAAACAGTGCTCACATTTTTCTCTAGTCCTCTCTTGCCGAAGACACATGAAATCAGTGAAAATTGGTCTTCTCCCTGCCCTACATTTTCTATGTGATTTTTCAAACTTTGAAAGCCTGCTGATGAAAAGATGCCATGAGAGGAAAGCACGCCACCCCGGGAAGATGGGCATTGCCAGCAGGGCTGGCAGCAGAGCTACTGAGCTGTCCGAGCCATCACCCCCAGCAGGAGAGCCGTGAGCTCCTCCAGCCTCTGGGGCTGCCCAGGGAGGGAGCTGGCATGCTCCATCCTCCCGAACAGAGCACGGCAGCAATTAATTGCAGAGTAATGCAAGGTTGCAATTAGAGTCCGGCCAAACACAACTTACCCCCTCTCTGGGCCTCTGAATCTGGAACGTTTTCACCCAGACACGCCAGTGGGAGTTGACCGAGGATGTGTCTGACACTCTTGTCAGCAGTGCCGTGCTGCCATCCCCTCACCCCATGGGGAGAGGAGGTGGGCAGTGATGCTCTGCGTAGGTACTTGGATGTCTTCCCACTGTGTTTTGCCAACGCACTTGTTCAGGTCCATTTTTCTGACAGCATTTCACCCTAGCAATCTTGTTCTTTTTTCCAGGTGGTCGGTCTTTCAACCAGTGCAGCTCCTTGAGCTTATCCTTCAACCTGATATATTTCAATTATGCCACTCATAAAGAATTCAGACTACTTACATATAATTTACTTGTTTGTTCTCCCATACATTTTCCCTGTGCTCTTTCTTCATTTTATCCTTAAGCAGTGAACTACCCAGGCCAGGGCAGTCCTCTGTGGTTGTTTGGAAAAGAGCTGAGCACATAAAATCTTATGATTCTGGGTCCATCATCTCCCCTTCCCCCTTCCTCACCACAAATGGACTCTATTACTAATCATAACTCACAGCCAACATCTCTTTGGTTATAGAGAGGAAGAGATTTTCAGCCTCGGGCAAAAGACATCCAGTCTGATCATGAGAGATGCTGAAAGCTACGGGGGTTGCTGGCTCATAGTATCGCTAAGGATATAGTCCTTGGGGAATAACTTCCCTGCTCATCTAAGTTTTCTTTCATCCAAAATTCAAGCATGCCCTGTCCTGGTTATCTGGATAAAATAATCTGTAAAATTAATGAATGATTTGGGGTATTTCAGGTGTTTTTTGGGGGGGAGGGGGCGGCAGGGGTGTTGAGCTCAAAGCACCACAGGTGGAACCTGTTTTGCAGAGATGGCCAAGCAACTTCTGTCTGAAAATAAAATCTGTTTATGCATCCCAAGCTGAGCACCCTGAAGTGCAGGAATCAGCAATCACAGACCACTTTTGAAAATGTTCATGAAACACCTCAGAACAAAAAATGATACGAAAAATGTAAAGCTTCCATCAGATAAGGAATTTGGTTCCACCTTCTCCACTTTTATTTTGGTGCCTTGCAGCATTTAAAAGTATTTAACATAGACAATAAACTTGTAGGATGGAAAGGTTTACTGTGGCCAGTGTGTGAAGTTGAGGTCTGCTACCTGCACGCTGCTATCCTGCCCACATTCCCTTTGAAGCCCGTGGAGGAAGCTCTCCCAGCACTCTGACTGTGTCTGTGTACTATTTACAGCTATATTTATATTCTCTTAATTATTTTGTATCACATACAGTTTTAAAAACCTTTCTTTTAGTAACAAAGCCTCCCAGCTCACTTTTGTCTTTGTTTTAAAAATAAACAACTTAAAAGAAGGCAAGATCAGAGGATTAAATAAATTAATGAGAAAGATACTTAAAAGACTTTCAAAGTCTCCTTCTTGCAACACTAATATGTAGCCTTTTTTTTTTTTTTTAAAAAAAAAAAAAAAAGTAATCATGAGTTCACAATTCAAATTAGCACCACCATATATATTAAGAGAGGTCTGGCTCAGGAGCTACACAATTTGGACCCATCACAGTAAAAGAGAGAAATCACATTTGGTTTCGTTTTCTTTTTCCTTTCATTGCATTTTCCCTTCAATAGCTGGGAAATATCAAAAATAGATATCATTTCTATTTCATATTCAGTGTGGCATGCATGCTTTGGGTTACCCAAAGCAAGGAAAGTTGAGCATCTTTATGCAACAGGTGTAGCAAAGCTGCTTCACCTTCACTCGGGGTGCAACGTGCGGCTTGGCTGCCAGGAAAGGCACGAAGGGCTCAGTCTCCAAAGCAGCTGGCAGACACCTGAGTTTGGCTCTGCAGGCACAGAAGGACGGGGAGATGAGGATGGGGTGGTTGAGTTAGTAAGAAACAGCAAACACAGACAGACACAACTGAAGCGAAGCATTAAAAGGATGAACCATAAAGGCTACGGACAGATGTCTTAGCCAGGAGGCACAGAAAAGCATGAATGCAAGAAGCAATTAGGAGTATTCGTCATTAGGAACATTAGGAAAGAGAACACCTTTGACATCCCAACCTTAGGCAGTTTGTTGGACCTGCAGTTTTCTGTCACCCAGTGCCAAGGTGCAAAAGGCACCATTTTACAAACCAACTCACTTCCCTCAAACCACTTTGCTCCCTCAAGGCCCCATTTAACTTGCTGGAGGACACAGCAGCTCTGCACTCTGCAGTGCAGCTGCTGGGCTTGTTTCCTCTTCTTCAAGCTTATTTTCTACTGGGTGGAAATACTCCTGGTTCACACCACAGACAGGAGAGGATCCAGCACAAAGCACATGCACTCCAACAGCATGAGGGAAGCACTATGCTTTGCATGTCACAGCCAGGGGTAAGCTGCTGAGCATTGCACTGGGATACCAGACGCAGATATG
This sequence comes from Netta rufina, assembly GCF_964035555.1. Taxonomy (NCBI): domain Eukaryota; kingdom Metazoa; phylum Chordata; class Aves; order Anseriformes; family Anatidae; genus Netta; species Netta rufina. The sequence continues at coordinate 28,302,069 of NC_140130.1, read as the reverse complement.
CTAATACACTCCATCCTGCAGTCCTGAAAAATCAGTGCAAAAAGCCTCTATTCTCCAGGCTGGTGTCTTAATGAAGTTTGGAGCAATGTCCCTGTTTTGGCTGACTGGAACATCTGAGGCCATAGGAGATGCTCTCACCTTCCAAAGATCCCTGAACAAGGAGCCCCAGAAAGTGGAGAGATGAATTTTAGAAGAATCTTAGTAGCATCTAGAAATTCAATCACCTCAAATTTGTGAGGAGGGCTTAGTCTTGGTTAAATATATATATATATATGTATTCCCTGAAATACTGTTGAAAAGGTATAAAATAAGATTTATGGTGAAGTGTGTGTGCGTGTGTGTGTATAAGCATGCTACAGAATTCTTTTATCTCATTGAAAGACATTTGATACTTATTAAAAGATTATTGCTTTAAGGCATATTTTGATTTTCTGCCTAAGACTGTGTGGAGAGTCTTGCTACTGAGATAATAACAAAGAAACCTTAAACATGAAAAAAATAGCCACATGAAAGATAGTATGTTCCCTATTAGTACTGGTATCATTTTCCTTGGGATTACTTCTCTTCAAATATAACAGAAGTTTAAAAGTAAAAGCCCATTTCCAGTAAAAAGAGACACCGCACGGTAGTTTTGAACTTTTTTTTTGTATTCAAAACTGCTGGTGTGTGATACTTCATTAAGCAATTATCAAGTGACTATTTACTTCAAAAATTTATTTACAGTTTCAAGATCTATGCTGAGGAGAATACAGCCAACCATGCTGCATATATCAAGACATACAGAGTTAGACAAATCTATTAGACATGCCCCAACAATGCTTTTAAAACTTGAGAAAGCTACACTTTTTTCTGCTCATAGATGAAAGCGTTTTGGGAAGCTGAAGAGCAATCATGTGCAATTTTAGAATGATTGAAACCTTTTAGAAACTTGTATATGTATTTGATGTATTTATATATATATATGATGTGTGTGTTTACTTTGGTGTTTCTAGTCTCAGTTTACAGCACCTTGCTTTCTTCCTACAAGACCTTGCAGAAAGCTGGAGTCAAGCATAACTTGGGTAGAAGAAAATTTCAATCAATAAGACTGCACAGCTGTAAATATAAGCTCCTTTTAGCTGCAAAACTACCAGGTTAAAGGAGTAATTTAATTTTTATCAAAGTTAATTAAAGTCCATTTGAATTGATCTAGGTGCAGGAGATAACCTTCTTCGGGGAAAGAAAAACAATTGACATACATAAAACTAAATAAACAGCATGGAAGCAAAACACAACCCCACATTTACAAACCTTTCCTAGTTTACAACAGGGTAAAGTTTAAATAACACATTAATAACCTCCTGAGCAGTGAGACATTTTAAATACATGACTGCTTAGTGAAATGGCACATACTATTCATTTTCTTATGAAGATGTGCAAATATATTATTTACTCAGAGGCATTTATGCATTAAGATTTAGATAAATATTTTCTGTGTTATGACCTACACTTATTTCAACAACATCCATCACTAGAATAACTGTGCTGCCTGTATGAACACGTATACACTCATTTGTATGAACATCGATGAGCAGGTTATGTGGAATACATTTAGAAGAAGAAGAAATAAATAAATTAAGCCACATGTTTTTTTTTTTTTTTTTCTCACAGAATAGAAAGGTTAAGGGATCACCGAGTGAGGCAAGAAGTTATTTGGCATTAGAGGAAGACTGCAGATCAAGAGAGTATTATTTTAATAACAAAATAAAATCTCTTTTACATTCAGTACTTCCTTTGTTTCATCCAGGACACTAGGCATTAGAAAAGGGACACAGCCCTAGGAATGTAACAACCCAAACCCCATTAAACATGCACGGGGAAGATTTCCAGCCTGCTGTGCAGGGAGTTACATGCCCAGGCTCTGTTAACAACAGTAATTGTGCATATAATTTCCTGTGCGTTGCTCTGAAAATTCACCCTACAGACTTTAGCTCCATGTCAAGTAACTCAGCAGCCATTTATTATATTCTGAGGGTGGAAACCAGAGCTTTGGATCAGCAGCAGAGAAGTGGTTGCTTTTCCTCCTCTTCCTCACACTTTTATCAGTCTCAGTTAACTAAAGGAAAGCTCTGAGGACCAGGCCCTTGGACAAGGGGGAATGCATCTCCAAAAGATGCAAGATTTGGTGGTGGTTCCCTGAGTCTTGTCTGGGCTCTGCAGGACTCATGCTGGTCCCTGCTGGGGTCAGCAAATGTCTGCTAATGGACAAACCTCTCAGGACCCTGGTTTCATTCACCTCTGGGGACTTTGCAGAAGGCTGGAGGGGCAGTCCATGCATGGGTAGCCTGTGGAGGAAAGGCACAACTGCACCTGGGTGCAGGGCTCATGCCCACATGGGCCAGAACAGCAGATAACTGGCAGCTCCCACATAGTAGAAACAAATTAACTTAAATAAGGAACAGGTTTGAGATGCTAGTTACAGAACTGGCTGGCACCAAGGTCCTCAGAGGGATTCTGGAAAAGACAAGTTGTTACATAAAGGTACCAGAAAAACAAAAGGTGACATGAAAGGTTTAGAGTACAAAACCCATCTGAAAGCTCCCCATCAGTGGGCAGAACCACGCAGCACGCCAAGCTCAGGGTTTTATGGGATCAGGCCCTAAAATAACTGAAATAAAAACTTTCTGTCCTGGAAAAGCACGAAAATGCCAAGCTGCCTCCACTGGCAGACAAGCAATTAAAACTTTGTCTCCATCTGCTCACAAAAAGACTGAATGGAGAAAGCAAAATGGAGACTAGATCTGAGGATACTGCAAAATCAGGGCAAGTCATGAAGGCAATTTACTGTTAAAGACCATTGAGCTCCAGAAGGTCTTATAGTGAATAAGGCTCTCCCTCCACTCCCATCCTCATCTAGTCCTCTGTGCTTGGATACTAATTTAAAAAGCACACAAATTAATCATCCATTTAAATATGTTAGCATCCGAACCACCAGTCTGACCACGAAACTAAAGAATCCCATCTTCTCCAACATACTCCCTACCAAACCATACCCTCAGCTGCTCTCTCAGCACCAGAGGGGAAGGAAAGGGGAAAAAGAACAGAACAAAACCAAGATGGTCTTGGCACAGTGTGCCCACAAGGTTAGGCTGTGATCCACTAATGAATAAAGTTCTCCAGGGAACAATCCCACATCAGTAGGTGGAACGGCTAATCTAATAGGTTTCTTCCATATCTAAATTCTATAATGGTGTAACTTGCAGCAGGGAGCATGTGATCACTCTTTGAATAAGCAGTGGGAGGGGAGAGGATATGTTTAATGGCCAGAATTAGTTTCCTTACATTGGTTTCCCAAGCCATTGTGCAGAATATGCAGCATAAGAGTAGTGAGAGACTTTTTTTTTTTTTTTTGATTTTGAAATGGGTACACATCAAATACACCCATCCCCCAGTCACAAGAAAATTCTCGCCACATGCTTCTGTCCTCCAGACTTACACAGCATTTTATTGTATGGAACACATCAAAAGCATTTGGTTCCCTTGTAAAAGTTTTACTGGGAAATCATTGAAGAGCAGTGTAACTTTTTTTTTTTTTTTTTTTTTAATTCAAAACTAGAACCAATATTCTGGATTCCCACACTTTGGTGTGGACTCAGAGAGAGATGTGCTTTTCTGTACGGCAGAGCAGAAATACAGACCCTGCATAATTAGAATTGCAGTCATGGCCTGTGGGATCTAGTGATTTGGACATATTTTATTTAACCAGCTTAGTAAAAGGTAATATTCAGCAGCTGTGATCTATAGCAGAATTACAATTTTCAGGGTCAAGGAGGGATTTTGATATTAGGAGGTTGGGCAGAATTGCTGTAAAATCTCATGAGCTGTCGTTAAAAATAAATGAGAAAATAGGTTATCCAAGAGTCATTGTAAGGGAAAAATCAATAGGCAGTGTCTATTCACTTGGGCTATCAAAATCCTTGAAATTTGAACAAAAGTTTCACGTTTAGTGTGCTGTAGGTTTTGAAATGTAAGTGGTGAATGCTCTGTGGGTACAAATTCATTGTGCTGTGCATTCAAACAAGAAGAAACCCTTCTGAAGTTCTGGAGTTCTCTATTAAGATAGTATAGTTCCTTAGTCACCAAGTCAGACATGTAAAACAGTTGCCAGCGAAACTTCAGAAGCAATTTTAGCTAACTGATGACAAACCCTCTCTTGGAAATATATCACATTTCTGTATCTCACCTTGCTCCTCCGGGGCTGCCTCCCTCCCCTGGTTCCTGGCGGATACAGGATGGAGCCCAGGCAGCGCTCTGCAAGCGCACTCGCCCACTGCGAAACCACAAATGATGGGGACTGGAAATGAGCATTATTGATAATTTGGAGCGGTACACATAATTGATATGGAAAGGGAGTATCATCCTCATTCAGAAACAATTAACTTCCCCCTCCAACACAGCAGTTCAAAGAAGCCTCAGCCTTTTAAATATGAATGAGTGTAACTTCAAAATATGCAACTATTAGCTATTACACACATGGAGTAGGATTTTTTTTCAACATTTTGTAGCTACCAAATTTAAGTGTGTCATGGACACAGATGTGTAGGCACACAAGTTGTGCATGGACACCAATCAGTTAAGAGTGGAGAGGGGAAAGTGAGAGGTACAAACTGCTGACAGAGTTGTTAGATTGCAGTATTTTATTTGAGATGCAGCCTGATAAAAACCCAAAGTCCAGTTAATCTTATTTTAAGACAGACAACTATGACTTTACAGAATGATGCAAGAATTAGCATCACTTCAAGTGAACATCCAAAAATATTTTTTTCTCTAAAGCTCAACAACACTGCAGAATTCAACAGACTCTTCTGCAGAAGCCTGATGAAGATTTGTACATTGTTAATTTGATTGCTGAGGGTGCATGTTAAATAGAAAAGAACTGAGTTTGTCACTGTCATCTGAATCCATTCAGTCAGTGCAACAAAGGTATATTTAACTAAAATATGAAACAGACTTGCTAACACCGCATTATTTTCTCAGGCTTACAAAGTTAAAAAAAAAAATTAAACTGAATATAAATGACTTTGAGCATTTTTTATGACACCCACAGCCTAAGTGATCCAGATAATGTAATCTAACCATCATTAGAAACCATGAAATTACAATTCCTCTGGGATGGATATTTATCTCTCTGTTACATACAGAAAGGCGATTAATTAGTAGCTCTTTCAGTGTTTAACATTACTGTGTACTAAGGCTGATTAAAATCTAACTATAGAACAGCTATCATAGCTAACACGTAATCTGGGGAAAGTTTAGCTGAGGCATGAAGAAGCACCTCAAAAAGAAAACTTAAAAAATGTACTCTTAGAAGTTGGTAGCTTCAAAGCCAAAACCCAGGCTTCCTTCTAATTTCTATTACACACGGTAATCGTGACAATTACTAAGATTTCTAAACCCTCAATATTAAAAAAATAAAATAAAATAAACCCAAGTCAAATATTTTTGTAAAGTGGGAACATTCACAGAATACACGTTCGTTTTCTAGGAATGCATACAGTGTACAGTCATAAAGTGAATTACACAGCAATGTCTTGAATGGCTTTTTCTGAAATTTAAATCAGAGTGTTTGCTGGGGCATGTGTGTGTACACTATACAAACAGCACAGCACACACACGCGGTGTGGTCTAAATTCATATTTCTGGTGTAATTTCACTGGCTTGTGTGGAATGCTCTAAAGATGTGTCAATGTGTGTGTGCAAACAGTTTCCCCCAGGATCTCACGAGAGCCAGGAGGACATGGATGATTTCACTTCAGGAGGAATAAACAGAGATGACTTTAGTAGGTTTGATTTCCAGAGCATTCCTAGTGTGAATTAGACTATTGGAGGAATTTAATGCAAAGGCAGCTAAAATACCAAAAAAAAAAAAAAAATCCCAAATCAGGAGTTATTTTTGAAAAAAATAAATCATATCTTGGCATCACCTATGTATGCACACTGATATATTTGGTCTGGCAGAGAAGAGTGAAGAAACTTTAAAAGAAAAAGGTGAACATCTCAGGAAAAAGACCATGGTAGCCTTGGTTTTATATAATTTTTTGAATCTAGCAACTGAAATCAGACATTGGTATTGGTCATAGATTATATTTTACTGAGGATCCACAGAAAGGAATAATTGGAAGTTCTTTTAAAATTAAAAAAAAAAATAAAGGATGCTTTAGCACCCCTTACCCCCCAGTCCAGGTCCCAGAGAAGTGAGCCACTGATTTCTAATCCTCTCCATTGTGTCGAGTATTGTGTAGATGCTGCTCTCTTCTGGCTGCCTATACAAATTTTAATATGCAAAATGATAATAAAAAGTGAAATAAAAGGCTGCATAAATCAAACATGGCCTCAATGCGCTGAGGGTAATGGAGTCACCTCCGAGGCCTCACCACAGAAAGGTGACCTATACCTAGATTATTTGCAGTTCTGCTCCAATGCCAAACAGAGCAGGAGCTCCTTCAACACCCCAACCCCCCATCTTCCTGCATACCTCACTCTAGATGGCCCAAGTTCATTTTTGGAGGCAAGAGGAAGGCATGCTGATATTTTTCAAGCTGGAGATGACCAGTGCTATCTACTGCAGGCACGTGTCAGCCGTACCAGGCAGGGCAAGGGGCACAGCTGTTAATGCTGCTGGAACTGTGCCTTTAGCCATTTCTCGCTTCATGACAGCTTAAGTAGCAATAGATCAACTTCATACTCTTGAAAAACTAACAAACAACAAAACACAGGGAAGACTTGAAAAAAAAAAAAAAAAAAAAAAAAGCCAAACAAGAACTACAAAAAACCCCACACTACCAAATAAACAAAAAACCCAAACCACTTTTAGCGTTTCAAGTGACTGATGCATCAGGACGAGGATCGCTGACCATACCCAGCACAACCAAGCTACCTAGCCTACCTAACCATATCACCAGTCACATACCCCCTGCTCTAGGGGAAGCAGAGGAGGAGCAGGAGTCCTGTTGGTTGGCTGGACGTAGGAAATAAGTCACCATGGCATCTCATTGCCCCACTGGTTGATGCAACAGGGTAGGAAATGTAGTGCGTCCCAAGGTGACCCCAAGGTGGTTGGCTTCCACACTCCAACTCCACACCACTTATGTGTCTATGTCAGTCACCCTGCCCACCTCATCAGCAGATATCCTCAGGAAGCTCTAATGATCCTGCTGGGTTATCCCCAGGATTCAGAAGCTGCCATGTTTACCTGCTGTGTGGATGGATGGTGGAATTTCCTGGTGGCCTCCATCCATCATGAATGGTTGTCCGAGAAAAGGCTGCAGGTGGGATCTGCGGGCAATGTGAGCTCAGACTGCCCACAGGCACCCAGGTCGCCAGCCCAAGCTTCAGGATAGCTCAAGCTGAAATACCTCATCCTAAGCAAAGAGAAGATCACCTCGCTCTCACTTAAACCCATGAAAATTTGTTATCCTTTCTACAATTTACCATTAAAAGACAGAATTCCCCTCTAACCAAAGGGATGACATCCCACTGTGCTCAACATCACTGAAGGCCCATCGGCAGCCCAGCTGTGAGGCAGGCCAGGCATAGGCCTGTGGTGGTCTCCCTGGCACAGGCCTGTGGTGATCTCCACATGGTGGAGGAGGACGAGAGCTTTCAAGGCTCAGGGACTTGCTTCTGCCGGAGGAGGAGAGGAAGCACAGTCCTCACAGCTTCTGTGGGACTCGCAGGGATATCTGTTACAATTCATTAAGTAGCGCTCTAAGAAGTTACCATAATAACATTTCAACAGGGTTTCCAGAGGGAGTCTCAGAAACTACAGGAAAAGCTGACAAGTTTCAATCCATTTATCAAAGCGCTTCGAGACAGATGAAACAGCAGACATGCTTAGTGAGGAATGTCTCTCTTTCTGGGTGTCCAGAGCATTTCAGTAAATAAAAAGCTCTTTAAAAATAAGTCAATACAATGGAATCCCTTTTGCCCTTTGCCAGCGCCTGTATTACACTTACACCCAAATGACCCTCCTACCTATATAATACTGCAGCATTTGCATATACATCAAATAGGTGCTTTTCACTTACATAATACATTTAATCCAGGGATTACAGAGCACACAATATATTAAACATTACAGCACCTCATGAGCTAGGTTAGCATTAATGAAGCTGCAGCGGGTAAACTGAGGCACGGGCTAGCTTTATGACTTACTTGTGGTCCCACAACCAATCAGCGGAAAAGTCATTAAGACTCTCCCCAGACAAACAGTAGACACACATAATGCACATGCTTGTACGGATAAATTAGACTAATCTGCATTTTCAGAAGGAACTTTAGCTACCCATACAGAAACACTCAGGCCCTGGCTTTCTGAGGGCAGGAGAAGAAAAGGCAAATAGGAGAAGATAAAAAACATAAGGCAAATATTTGCTGCTGGAAATAACATTTTTCTGTATGCCAAATTGTGTACACAAAACAAAGAAGCATCCAAAACCAAATGACACTTTAGATGCTGGTCTCCAATAATTCAATTTTCTGTGTAAAGATTTTTCTAGACCTGCAACAGGGGTTTTGTTAGGGTTTTGTTCAATAACGTGGGTTTATATTTAGCTTTCGTACAGCAGATAGAGAAAAAAAAAATCATTGGTTAAGGTCTTTGAGCCAAGCATCTAGGATAAAATTTTCAAAAGCACTCAACAGTGGCTTTTGAAAACAGAATTAGGCTAGTTGCTGAGACAAGCTTTGATAGCTACCCCCTACCTCCTTTAGCATTTTAACTCAGAGCTGATTTCGTTGGTTGTGGAACCATTTCTCATTTAGTTTCCTCGTCTCATGGTCTTCACCTGTAATGCTAAATCAAGCTGGATTAAAACCAGGAAAACATGCAGGAGGCTGAGAGATGCGGGAGCCTATGGTCATGACCTCCCCAGCATGTCTGTCGCCTGA